>NW_026889993.1:0-27003 GCF_033153115.1 Saccostrea echinata
CATTGAAAAGGTCTTGGCAAGTTCTGTCAACAACGCGAAGATGGTTATTAAAGGTTAAAGACGGAAAAAGTTGCGAGGGTTGAAAGATGTATGTCTCAGCAGCGTGGGTACACCTTGGCAATATTTGCTCTGGAAAGCCTCGCGAAAAGTCGTAAATCCTTCTGACCGTTATGGCTATGGATAGACGTTGTCAAGAGCTTTCTGACAAGCCCAAGAACTTGAAAATCCATAAGGAAATAAAGATCTTCTGCCGTTTGCAAGCATATGAAGAAAATCGCTCGTTATTCTACTTTTTGCTCTCTGGAACGACAAGTTCATGACATCAGCGTAAAGAGCTCTTCAAGACCTTTCCAACGACACCCAGATCGTTGACATCGGAGCAGTCTGTCAAAAGATATGAGCAAAAAGCAAAAAGTAAGTGTTTGCAGGGGTTAAAGTCAGGATTAGTGGGGGTTAGGGTTAGGGTTAATGGGGGTTAGGGTTAATGGGGGTTAGGGTTAGTGGGGGTTGGGGTTAGTGGGGTTAGGGTTAGTGGGGGTTAGGGTTAGTGGGGTTAGCGGGGTTAGTGGGGTTAGCGGGGTTAGTGGGGTTAGGGTTAGGGTTAGGGTTAGTGGGGTTAGTGGGGTTAGCGGGGTTAGTGGGGTTAGCGGGGTTAGTGGGGTTAGGGTTAGTGGGGGTTAGTGTTAGGGTTAATTGGGGTTAGGGTTAGTGGGGTTAGGGTTAGGGTTAAGGTTAATGGGGGTTAGGGTTAGGGTTTGGAGTAGGGTATAGGTACAAAACGAAGATGAACTATCTAGGTCATGAACTATCTAGGTCAAATGAAAGTGAAAGTGAAAGTCATGGATAGAAGTAATAGTAAAGGAAATAGTGGAATTTTCCGAAGCTCATAACTTTCTTATTTATCGTCGGATTAAGACGAGTTTGGTGTCGTTGGAAAGCTAAGAAAACGGACAACACGACTAAGTCAGAAGCGTAAAACCCAGGTGCCAGGAAAAGGGAGAAAAAGTGGCTTCTTATTTACACCAAAGAGTGTGCTTAGAAATGGACAAATTGAGAAAGTTTGACCATTCTCAACCTCCCATATCTGGAGAATGGCATGCAATCGACACACCGCACTTATGTCAGTGATACACCCCGATAGGGACTCCTAGAAGCTGCAAAGAGTTAGTAGAAATACTTTCTCCCTCAAAAGATATTATAGACTGAACATGCGGAAAAATGTACAAAAGTCTTAGAAAAATGTGAGACAGGGGTTGGACGGTTCTTTGTGGTCAGCTCCAGACAACCTGAACGTTGCTGAGGAGGTCTCAGTGAGTACTTTTCAAGTGCCCAGGAAACTGGTTATGCTCGGAGACGAGGTAAACTTGCGTTCCGCGCTAAGTTCTCTTTGGGCTTATATCTGGAAAAGGGTGAGAGATAGAGGCCCTAAAGTCAGTACATTAAAGATTAAGAAGACTTCAAGGAATCCACATACCAAAGCTCAGCCTCAGTGCTCCAAGGGCGTGCAACCTATGGGCATTTGAAGAAAATGTGCTATAATTCCAGTTGGACCGGAAGGCGACGTCGGCGGAAGTCGAAAATTTGGGACGAAAGGGAACTCCTCTTCCCATGAAAGGTCAAGTAGGTCTAGAAATCCTTACCTCAATCCTTCTTTCTGAGATGACCAAAAACTGTTCAGAAGGGGTGGCAAATTGACGCCAAATTGAAAGGTCCGTATCTCTCTTCGTTTTCATGCGATTTTCAAACTCTTGGTGTCATTGAAAAGGTCTTGGCAAGTTCTGTCAACAACGCGAAGATGGTTATTAAAGGTTAAAGACGGAAAAAGTTGCGAGGGTTGAAAGATGTATGTCTCAGCAGCGTGGGTACACCTTGGCAATATTTGCTCTGGAAAGCCTCGCGAAAAGTCGTAAATCCTTCTGACCGTTATGGCTATGGATAGACGTTGTCAAGAGCTTTCTGACAAGCCCAAGAACTTGAAAATCCATAAGGAAATAAAGATCTTCTGCCGTTTGCAAGCATATGAAGAAAATCGCTCGTTATTCTACTTTTTGCTCTCTGGAACGACAAGTTCATGACATCAGCGTAAAGAGCTCTTCAAGACCTTTCCAACGACACCCAGATCGTTGACATCGGAGCAGTCTGTCAAAAGATATGAGCAAAAAGCAAAAAGTAAGTGTTTGCAGGGGTTAAAGTCAGGATTAGTGGGGGTTAGGGTTAGGGTTAATGGGGGTTAGGGTTAATGGGGGTTAGGGTTAGTGGGGGTTGGGGTTAGTGGGGTTAGGGTTAGTGGGGGTTAGGGTTAGTGGGGTTAGCGGGGTTAGTGGGGTTAGCGGGGTTAGTGGGGTTAGGGTTAGGGTTAGGGTTAGTGGGGTTAGTGGGGTTAGCGGGGTTAGTGGGGTTAGCGGGGTTAGTGGGGTTAGGGTTAGTGGGGGTTAGTGTTAGGGTTAATTGGGGTTAGGGTTAGTGGGGTTAGGGTTAGGGTTAAGGTTAATGGGGGTTAGGGTTAGGGTTTGGAGTAGGGTATAGGTACAAAACGAAGATGAACTATCTAGGTCATGAACTATCTAGGTCAAATGAAAGTGAAAGTGAAAGTCATGGATAGAAGTAATAGTAAAGGAAATAGTGGAATTTTCCGAAGCTCATAACTTTCTTATTTATCGTCGGATTAAGACGAGTTTGGTGTCGTTGGAAAGCTAAGAAAACGGACAACACGACTAAGTCAGAAGCGTAAAACCCAGGTGCCAGGAAAAGGGAGAAAAAGTGGCTTCTTATTTACACCAAAGAGTGTGCTTAGAAATGGACAAATTGAGAAAGTTTGACCATTCTCAACCTCCCATATCTGGAGAATGGCATGCAATCGACACACCGCACTTATGTCAGTGATACACCCCGATAGGGACTCCTAGAAGCTGCAAAGAGTTAGTAGAAATACTTTCTCCCTCAAAAGATATTATAGACTGAACATGCGGAAAATGTACAAAAGTCTTAGAAAAATGTGAGACAGGGGTTGGACGGTTCTTTGTGGTCAGCTCCAGACAACCTGAACGTTGCTGAGGAGGTCTCAGTGAGTACTTTTCAAGTGCCCAGGAAACTGGTTATGCTCGGAGACGAGGTAAACTTGCGTTCCGCGCTAAGTTCTCTTTGGGCTTATATCTGGAAAAGGGTGAGAGATAGAGGCCCTAAAGTCAGTACATTAAAGATTAAGAAGACTTCAAGGAATCCACATACCAAAGCTCAGCCTCAGTGCTCCAAGGGCGTGCAACCTATGGGCATTTGAAGAAAATGTGCTATAATTCCAGTTGGACCGGAAGGCGACGTCGGCGGAAGTCGAAAATTTGGGACGAAAGGGAACTCCTCTTCCCATGAAAGGTCAAGTAGGTCTAGAAATCCTTACCTCAATCCTTCTTTCTGAGATGACCAAAAACTGTTCAGAAGGGGTGGCAAATTGACGCCAAATTGAAAGGTCCGTATCTCTCTTCGTTTTCATGCGATTTTCAAACTCTTGGTGTCATTGAAAAGGTCTTGGCAAGTTCTGTCAACAACGCGAAGATGGTTATTAAAGGTTAAAGACGGAAAAAGTTGCGAGGGTTGAAAGATGTATGTCTCAGCAGCGTGGGTACACCTTGGCAATATTTGCTCTGGAAAGCCTCGCGAAAAGTCGTAAATCCTTCTGACCGTTATGGCTATGGATAGACGTTGTCAAGAGCTTTCTGACAAGCCCAAGAACTTGAAAATCCATAAGGAAATAAAGATCTTCTGCCGTTTGCAAGCATATGAAGAAAATCGCTCGTTATTCTACTTTTTGCTCTCTGGAACGACAAGTTCATGACATCAGCGTAAAGAGCTCTTCAAGACCTTTCCAACGACACCCAGATCGTTGACATCGGAGCAGTCTGTCAAAAGATATGAGCAAAAAGCAAAAAGTAAGTGTTTGCAGGGGTTAAAGTCAGGATTAGTGGGGGTTAGGGTTAGGGTTAATGGGGGTTAGGGTTAATGGGGGTTAGGGTTAGTGGGGGTTGGGGTTAGTGGGGTTAGGGTTAGTGGGGGTTAGGGTTAGTGGGGTTAGCGGGGTTAGTGGGGTTAGCGGGGTTAGTGGGGTTAGGGTTAGGGTTAGGGTTAGTGGGGTTAGTGGGGTTAGCGGGGTTAGTGGGGTTAGCGGGGTTAGTGGGGTTAGGGTTAGTGGGGGTTAGTGTTAGGGTTAATTGGGGTTAGGGTTAGTGGGGTTAGGGTTAGGGTTAAGGTTAATGGGGGTTAGGGTTAGGGTTTGGAGTAGGGTATAGGTACAAAACGAAGATGAACTATCTAGGTCATGAACTATCTAGGTCAAATGAAAGTGAAAGTGAAAGTCATGGATAGAAGTAATAGTAAAGGAAATAGTGGAATTTTCCGAAGCTCATAACTTTCTTATTTATCGTCGGATTAAGACGAGTTTGGTGTCGTTGGAAAGCTAAGAAAACGGACAACACGACTAAGTCAGAAGCGTAAAACCCAGGTGCCAGGAAAAGGGAGAAAAAGTGGCTTCTTATTTACACCAAAGAGTGTGCTTAGAAATGGACAAATTGAGAAAGTTTGACCATTCTCAACCTCCCATATCTGGAGAATGGCATGCAATCGACACACCGCACTTATGTCAGTGATACACCCCGATAGGGACTCCTAGAAGCTGCAAAGAGTTAGTAGAAATACTTTCTCCCTCAAAAGATATTATAGACTGAACATGCGGAAAATGTACAAAAGTCTTAGAAAAATGTGAGACAGGGGTTGGACGGTTCTTTGTGGTCAGCTCCAGACAACCTGAACGTTGCTGAGGAGGTCTCAGTGAGTACTTTTCAAGTGCCCAGGAAACTGGTTATGCTCGGAGACGAGGTAAACTTGCGTTCCGCGCTAAGTTCTCTTTGGGCTTATATCTGGAAAAGGGTGAGAGATAGAGGCCCTAAAGTCAGTACATTAAAGATTAAGAAGACTTCAAGGAATCCACATACCAAAGCTCAGCCTCAGTGCTCCAAGGGCGTGCAACCTATGGGCATTTGAAGAAAATGTGCTATAATTCCAGTTGGACCGGAAGGCGACGTCGGCGGAAGTCGAAAATTTGGGACGAAAGGGAACTCCTCTTCCCATGAAAGGTCAAGTAGGTCTAGAAATCCTTACCTCAATCCTTCTTTCTGAGATGACCAAAAACTGTTCAGAAGGGGTGGCAAATTGACGCCAAATTGAAAGGTCCGTATCTCTCTTCGTTTTCATGCGATTTTCAAACTCTTGGTGTCATTGAAAAGGTCTTGGCAAGTTCTGTCAACAACGCGAAGATGGTTATTAAAGGTTAAAGACGGAAAAAGTTGCGAGGGTTGAAAGATGTATGTCTCAGCAGCGTGGGTACACCTTGGCAATATTTGCTCTGGAAAGCCTCGCGAAAAGTCGTAAATCCTTCTGACCGTTATGGCTATGGATAGACGTTGTCAAGAGCTTTCTGACAAGCCCAAGAACTTGAAAATCCATAAGGAAATAAAGATCTTCTGCCGTTTGCAAGCATATGAAGAAAATCGCTCGTTATTCTACTTTTTGCTCTCTGGAACGACAAGTTCATGACATCAGCGTAAAGAGCTCTTCAAGACCTTTCCAACGACACCCAGATCGTTGACATCGGAGCAGTCTGTCAAAAGATATGAGCAAAAAGCAAAAAGTAAGTGTTTGCAGGGGTTAAAGTCAGGATTAGTGGGGGTTAGGGTTAGGGTTAATGGGGGTTAGGGTTAATGGGGGTTAGGGTTAGTGGGGGTTGGGGTTAGTGGGGTTAGGGTTAGTGGGGGTTAGGGTTAGTGGGGTTAGCGGGGTTAGTGGGGTTAGCGGGGTTAGTGGGGTTAGGGTTAGGGTTAGGGTTAGTGGGGTTAGTGGGGTTAGCGGGGTTAGTGGGGTTAGCGGGGTTAGTGGGGTTAGGGTTAGTGGGGGTTAGTGTTAGGGTTAATTGGGGTTAGGGTTAGTGGGGTTAGGGTTAGGGTTAAGGTTAATGGGGGTTAGGGTTAGGGTTTGGAGTAGGGTATAGGTACAAAACGAAGATGAACTATCTAGGTCATGAACTATCTAGGTCAAATGAAAGTGAAAGTGAAAGTCATGGATAGAAGTAATAGTAAAGGAAATAGTGGAATTTTCCGAAGCTCATAACTTTCTTATTTATCGTCGGATTAAGACGAGTTTGGTGTCGTTGGAAAGCTAAGAAAACGGACAACACGACTAAGTCAGAAGCGTAAAACCCAGGTGCCAGGAAAAGGGAGAAAAAGTGGCTTCTTATTTACACCAAAGAGTGTGCTTAGAAATGGACAAATTGAGAAAGTTTGACCATTCTCAACCTCCCATATCTGGAGAATGGCATGCAATCGACACACCGCACTTATGTCAGTGATACACCCCGATAGGGACTCCTAGAAGCTGCAAAGAGTTAGTAGAAATACTTTCTCCCTCAAAAGATATTATAGACTGAACATGCGGAAAATGTACAAAAGTCTTAGAAAAATGTGAGACAGGGGTTGGACGGTTCTTTGTGGTCAGCTCCAGACAACCTGAACGTTGCTGAGGAGGTCTCAGTGAGTACTTTTCAAGTGCCCAGGAAACTGGTTATGCTCGGAGACGAGGTAAACTTGCGTTCCGCGCTAAGTTCTCTTTGGGCTTATATCTGGAAAAGGGTGAGAGATAGAGGCCCTAAAGTCAGTACATTAAAGATTAAGAAGACTTCAAGGAATCCACATACCAAAGCTCAGCCTCAGTGCTCCAAGGGCGTGCAACCTATGGGCATTTGAAGAAAATGTGCTATAATTCCAGTTGGACCGGAAGGCGACGTCGGCGGAAGTCGAAAATTTGGGACGAAAGGGAACTCCTCTTCCCATGAAAGGTCAAGTAGGTCTAGAAATCCTTACCTCAATCCTTCTTTCTGAGATGACCAAAAACTGTTCAGAAGGGGTGGCAAATTGACGCCAAATTGAAAGGTCCGTATCTCTCTTCGTTTTCATGCGATTTTCAAACTCTTGGTGTCATTGAAAAGGTCTTGGCAAGTTCTGTCAACAACGCGAAGATGGTTATTAAAGGTTAAAGACGGAAAAAGTTGCGAGGGTTGAAAGATGTATGTCTCAGCAGCGTGGGTACACCTTGGCAATATTTGCTCTGGAAAGCCTCGCGAAAAGTCGTAAATCCTTCTGACCGTTATGGCTATGGATAGACGTTGTCAAGAGCTTTCTGACAAGCCCAAGAACTTGAAAATCCATAAGGAAATAAAGATCTTCTGCCGTTTGCAAGCATATGAAGAAAATCGCTCGTTATTCTACTTTTTGCTCTCTGGAACGACAAGTTCATGACATCAGCGTAAAGAGCTCTTCAAGACCTTTCCAACGACACCCAGATCGTTGACATCGGAGCAGTCTGTCAAAAGATATGAGCAAAAAGCAAAAAGTAAGTGTTTGCAGGGGTTAAAGTCAGGATTAGTGGGGGTTAGGGTTAGGGTTAATGGGGGTTAGGGTTAATGGGGGTTAGGGTTAGTGGGGGTTGGGGTTAGTGGGGTTAGGGTTAGTGGGGGTTAGGGTTAGTGGGGTTAGCGGGGTTAGTGGGGTTAGCGGGGTTAGTGGGGTTAGGGTTAGGGTTAGGGTTAGTGGGGTTAGTGGGGTTAGCGGGGTTAGTGGGGTTAGCGGGGTTAGTGGGGTTAGGGTTAGTGGGGGTTAGTGTTAGGGTTAATTGGGGTTAGGGTTAGTGGGGTTAGGGTTAGGGTTAAGGTTAATGGGGGTTAGGGTTAGGGTTTGGAGTAGGGTATAGGTACAAAACGAAGATGAACTATCTAGGTCATGAACTATCTAGGTCAAATGAAAGTGAAAGTGAAAGTCATGGATAGAAGTAATAGTAAAGGAAATAGTGGAATTTTCCGAAGCTCATAACTTTCTTATTTATCGTCGGATTAAGACGAGTTTGGTGTCGTTGGAAAGCTAAGAAAACGGACAACACGACTAAGTCAGAAGCGTAAAACCCAGGTGCCAGGAAAAGGGAGAAAAAGTGGCTTCTTATTTACACCAAAGAGTGTGCTTAGAAATGGACAAATTGAGAAAGTTTGACCATTCTCAACCTCCCATATCTGGAGAATGGCATGCAATCGACACACCGCACTTATGTCAGTGATACACCCCGATAGGGACTCCTAGAAGCTGCAAAGAGTTAGTAGAAATACTTTCTCCCTCAAAAGATATTATAGACTGAACATGCGGAAAATGTACAAAAGTCTTAGAAAAATGTGAGACAGGGGTTGGACGGTTCTTTGTGGTCAGCTCCAGACAACCTGAACGTTGCTGAGGAGGTCTCAGTGAGTACTTTTCAAGTGCCCAGGAAACTGGTTATGCTCGGAGACGAGGTAAACTTGCGTTCCGCGCTAAGTTCTCTTTGGGCTTATATCTGGAAAAGGGTGAGAGATAGAGGCCCTAAAGTCAGTACATTAAAGATTAAGAAGACTTCAAGGAATCCACATACCAAAGCTCAGCCTCAGTGCTCCAAGGGCGTGCAACCTATGGGCATTTGAAGAAAATGTGCTATAATTCCAGTTGGACCGGAAGGCGACGTCGGCGGAAGTCGAAAATTTGGGACGAAAGGGAACTCCTCTTCCCATGAAAGGTCAAGTAGGTCTAGAAATCCTTACCTCAATCCTTCTTTCTGAGATGACCAAAAACTGTTCAGAAGGGGTGGCAAATTGACGCCAAATTGAAAGGTCCGTATCTCTCTTCGTTTTCATGCGATTTTCAAACTCTTGGTGTCATTGAAAAGGTCTTGGCAAGTTCTGTCAACAACGCGAAGATGGTTATTAAAGGTTAAAGACGGAAAAAGTTGCGAGGGTTGAAAGATGTATGTCTCAGCAGCGTGGGTACACCTTGGCAATATTTGCTCTGGAAAGCCTCGCGAAAAGTCGTAAATCCTTCTGACCGTTATGGCTATGGATAGACGTTGTCAAGAGCTTTCTGACAAGCCCAAGAACTTGAAAATCCATAAGGAAATAAAGATCTTCTGCCGTTTGCAAGCATATGAAGAAAATCGCTCGTTATTCTACTTTTTGCTCTCTGGAACGACAAGTTCATGACATCAGCGTAAAGAGCTCTTCAAGACCTTTCCAACGACACCCAGATCGTTGACATCGGAGCAGTCTGTCAAAAGATATGAGCAAAAAGCAAAAAGTAAGTGTTTGCAGGGGTTAAAGTCAGGATTAGTGGGGGTTAGGGTTAGGGTTAATGGGGGTTAGGGTTAATGGGGGTTAGGGTTAGTGGGGGTTGGGGTTAGTGGGGTTAGGGTTAGTGGGGGTTAGGGTTAGTGGGGTTAGCGGGGTTAGTGGGGTTAGCGGGGTTAGTGGGGTTAGGGTTAGGGTTAGGGTTAGTGGGGTTAGTGGGGTTAGCGGGGTTAGTGGGGTTAGCGGGGTTAGTGGGGTTAGGGTTAGTGGGGGTTAGTGTTAGGGTTAATTGGGGTTAGGGTTAGTGGGGTTAGGGTTAGGGTTAAGGTTAATGGGGGTTAGGGTTAGGGTTTGGAGTAGGGTATAGGTACAAAACGAAGATGAACTATCTAGGTCATGAACTATCTAGGTCAAATGAAAGTGAAAGTGAAAGTCATGGATAGAAGTAATAGTAAAGGAAATAGTGGAATTTTCCGAAGCTCATAACTTTCTTATTTATCGTCGGATTAAGACGAGTTTGGTGTCGTTGGAAAGCTAAGAAAACGGACAACACGACTAAGTCAGAAGCGTAAAACCCAGGTGCCAGGAAAAGGGAGAAAAAGTGGCTTCTTATTTACACCAAAGAGTGTGCTTAGAAATGGACAAATTGAGAAAGTTTGACCATTCTCAACCTCCCATATCTGGAGAATGGCATGCAATCGACACACCGCACTTATGTCAGTGATACACCCCGATAGGGACTCCTAGAAGCTGCAAAGAGTTAGTAGAAATACTTTCTCCCTCAAAAGATATTATAGACTGAACATGCGGAAAATGTACAAAAGTCTTAGAAAAATGTGAGACAGGGGTTGGACGGTTCTTTGTGGTCAGCTCCAGACAACCTGAACGTTGCTGAGGAGGTCTCAGTGAGTACTTTTCAAGTGCCCAGGAAACTGGTTATGCTCGGAGACGAGGTAAACTTGCGTTCCGCGCTAAGTTCTCTTTGGGCTTATATCTGGAAAAGGGTGAGAGATAGAGGCCCTAAAGTCAGTACATTAAAGATTAAGAAGACTTCAAGGAATCCACATACCAAAGCTCAGCCTCAGTGCTCCAAGGGCGTGCAACCTATGGGCATTTGAAGAAAATGTGCTATAATTCCAGTTGGACCGGAAGGCGACGTCGGCGGAAGTCGAAAATTTGGGACGAAAGGGAACTCCTCTTCCCATGAAAGGTCAAGTAGGTCTAGAAATCCTTACCTCAATCCTTCTTTCTGAGATGACCAAAAACTGTTCAGAAGGGGTGGCAAATTGACGCCAAATTGAAAGGTCCGTATCTCTCTTCGTTTTCATGCGATTTTCAAACTCTTGGTGTCATTGAAAAGGTCTTGGCAAGTTCTGTCAACAACGCGAAGATGGTTATTAAAGGTTAAAGACGGAAAAAGTTGCGAGGGTTGAAAGATGTATGTCTCAGCAGCGTGGGTACACCTTGGCAATATTTGCTCTGGAAAGCCTCGCGAAAAGTCGTAAATCCTTCTGACCGTTATGGCTATGGATAGACGTTGTCAAGAGCTTTCTGACAAGCCCAAGAACTTGAAAATCCATAAGGAAATAAAGATCTTCTGCCGTTTGCAAGCATATGAAGAAAATCGCTCGTTATTCTACTTTTTGCTCTCTGGAACGACAAGTTCATGACATCAGCGTAAAGAGCTCTTCAAGACCTTTCCAACGACACCCAGATCGTTGACATCGGAGCAGTCTGTCAAAAGATATGAGCAAAAAGCAAAAAGTAAGTGTTTGCAGGGGTTAAAGTCAGGATTAGTGGGGGTTAGGGTTAGGGTTAATGGGGGTTAGGGTTAATGGGGGTTAGGGTTAGTGGGGGTTGGGGTTAGTGGGGTTAGGGTTAGTGGGGGTTAGGGTTAGTGGGGTTAGCGGGGTTAGTGGGGTTAGCGGGGTTAGTGGGGTTAGGGTTAGGGTTAGGGTTAGTGGGGTTAGTGGGGTTAGCGGGGTTAGTGGGGTTAGCGGGGTTAGTGGGGTTAGGGTTAGTGGGGGTTAGTGTTAGGGTTAATTGGGGTTAGGGTTAGTGGGGTTAGGGTTAGGGTTAAGGTTAATGGGGGTTAGGGTTAGGGTTTGGAGTAGGGTATAGGTACAAAACGAAGATGAACTATCTAGGTCATGAACTATCTAGGTCAAATGAAAGTGAAAGTGAAAGTCATGGATAGAAGTAATAGTAAAGGAAATAGTGGAATTTTCCGAAGCTCATAACTTTCTTATTTATCGTCGGATTAAGACGAGTTTGGTGTCGTTGGAAAGCTAAGAAAACGGACAACACGACTAAGTCAGAAGCGTAAAACCCAGGTGCCAGGAAAAGGGAGAAAAAGTGGCTTCTTATTTACACCAAAGAGTGTGCTTAGAAATGGACAAATTGAGAAAGTTTGACCATTCTCAACCTCCCATATCTGGAGAATGGCATGCAATCGACACACCGCACTTATGTCAGTGATACACCCCGATAGGGACTCCTAGAAGCTGCAAAGAGTTAGTAGAAATACTTTCTCCCTCAAAAGATATTATAGACTGAACATGCGGAAAATGTACAAAAGTCTTAGAAAAATGTGAGACAGGGGTTGGACGGTTCTTTGTGGTCAGCTCCAGACAACCTGAACGTTGCTGAGGAGGTCTCAGTGAGTACTTTTCAAGTGCCCAGGAAACTGGTTATGCTCGGAGACGAGGTAAACTTGCGTTCCGCGCTAAGTTCTCTTTGGGCTTATATCTGGAAAAGGGTGAGAGATAGAGGCCCTAAAGTCAGTACATTAAAGATTAAGAAGACTTCAAGGAATCCACATACCAAAGCTCAGCCTCAGTGCTCCAAGGGCGTGCAACCTATGGGCATTTGAAGAAAATGTGCTATAATTCCAGTTGGACCGGAAGGCGACGTCGGCGGAAGTCGAAAATTTGGGACGAAAGGGAACTCCTCTTCCCATGAAAGGTCAAGTAGGTCTAGAAATCCTTACCTCAATCCTTCTTTCTGAGATGACCAAAAACTGTTCAGAAGGGGTGGCAAATTGACGCCAAATTGAAAGGTCCGTATCTCTCTTCGTTTTCATGCGATTTTCAAACTCTTGGTGTCATTGAAAAGGTCTTGGCAAGTTCTGTCAACAACGCGAAGATGGTTATTAAAGGTTAAAGACGGAAAAAGTTGCGAGGGTTGAAAGATGTATGTCTCAGCAGCGTGGGTACACCTTGGCAATATTTGCTCTGGAAAGCCTCGCGAAAAGTCGTAAATCCTTCTGACCGTTATGGCTATGGATAGACGTTGTCAAGAGCTTTCTGACAAGCCCAAGAACTTGAAAATCCATAAGGAAATAAAGATCTTCTGCCGTTTGCAAGCATATGAAGAAAATCGCTCGTTATTCTACTTTTTGCTCTCTGGAACGACAAGTTCATGACATCAGCGTAAAGAGCTCTTCAAGACCTTTCCAACGACACCCAGATCGTTGACATCGGAGCAGTCTGTCAAAAGATATGAGCAAAAAGCAAAAAGTAAGTGTTTGCAGGGGTTAAAGTCAGGATTAGTGGGGGTTAGGGTTAGGGTTAATGGGGGTTAGGGTTAATGGGGGTTAGGGTTAGTGGGGGTTGGGGTTAGTGGGGTTAGGGTTAGTGGGGGTTAGGGTTAGTGGGGTTAGCGGGGTTAGTGGGGTTAGCGGGGTTAGTGGGGTTAGGGTTAGGGTTAGGGTTAGTGGGGTTAGTGGGGTTAGGGTTAGGGTTAGGGTTAGGGTTAGGGTTAGGGTTAGGGTTAGGGTTAGGGTTAGGGTTAGGGTTAGGGTTAGGGTTAGGGTTAGGGTTAGGGTATAGGTACAAAACGAAGATGAACTATCTAGGTCATGAACTATCTAGGTCAAATGAAAGTGAAAGTGAAAGTCATGGATAGAAGTAATAGTAAAGGAAATAGTGGAATTTTCCGAAGCTCATAACTTTCTTATTTATCGTCGGATTAAGACGAGTTTGGTGTCGTTGGAAAGCTAAGAAAACGGACAACACGACTAAGTCAGAAGCGTAAAACCCAGGTGCCAGGAAAAGGGAGAAAAAGTGGCTTCTTATTTACACCAAAGAGTGTGCTTAGAAATGGACAAATTGAGAAAGTTTGACCATTCTCAACCTCCCATATCTGGAGAATGGCATGCAATCGACACACCGCACTTATGTCAGTGATACACCCCGATAGGGACTCCTAGAAGCTGCAAAGAGTTAGTAGAAATACTTTCTCCCTCAAAAGATATTATAGACTGAACATGCGGAAAATGTACAAAAGTCTTAGAAAAATGTGAGACAGGGGTTGGACGGTTCTTTGTGGTCAGCTCCAGACAACCTGAACGTTGCTGAGGAGGTCTCAGTGAGTACTTTTCAAGTGCCCAGGAAACTGGTTATGCTCGGAGACGAGGTAAACTTGCGTTCCGCGCTAAGTTCTCTTTGGGCTTATATCTGGAAAAGGGTGAGAGATAGAGGCCCTAAAGTCAGTACATTAAAGATTAAGAAGACTTCAAGGAATCCACATACCAAAGCTCAGCCTCAGTGCTCCAAGGGCGTGCAACCTATGGGCATTTGAAGAAAATGTGCTATAATTCCAGTTGGACCGGAAGGCGACGTCGGCGGAAGTCGAAAATTTGGGACGAAAGGGAACTCCTCTTCCCATGAAAGGTCAAGTAGGTCTAGAAATCCTTACCTCAATCCTTCTTTCTGAGATGACCAAAAACTGTTCAGAAGGGGTGGCAAATTGACGCCAAATTGAAAGGTCCGTATCTCTCTTCGTTTTCATGCGATTTTCAAACTCTTGGTGTCATTGAAAAGGTCTTGGCAAGTTCTGTCAACAACGCGAAGATGGTTATTAAAGGTTAAAGACGGAAAAAGTTGCGAGGGTTGAAAGATGTATGTCTCAGCAGCGTGGGTACACCTTGGCAATATTTGCTCTGGAAAGCCTCGCGAAAAGTCGTAAATCCTTCTGACCGTTATGGCTATGGATAGACGTTGTCAAGAGCTTTCTGACAAGCCCAAGAACTTGAAAATCCATAAGGAAATAAAGATCTTCTGCCGTTTGCAAGCATATGAAGAAAATCGCTCGTTATTCTACTTTTTGCTCTCTGGAACGACAAGTTCATGACATCAGCGTAAAGAGCTCTTCAAGACCTTTCCAACGACACCCAGATCGTTGACATCGGAGCAGTCTGTCAAAAGATATGAGCAAAAAGCAAAAAGTAAGTGTTTGCAGGGGTTAAAGTCAGGATTAGTGGGGGTTAGGGTTAGGGTTAATGGGGGTTAGGGTTAATGGGGGTTAGGGTTAGTGGGGGTTGGGGTTAGTGGGGTTAGGGTTAGTGGGGGTTAGGGTTAGTGGGGTTAGCGGGGTTAGTGGGGTTAGCGGGGTTAGTGGGGTTAGGGTTAGGGTTAGGGTTAGTGGGGTTAGTGGGGTTAGCGGGGTTAGTGGGGTTAGCGGGGTTAGTGGGGTTAGGGTTAGTGGGGGTTAGTGTTAGGGTTAATTGGGGTTAGGGTTAGTGGGGTTAGGGTTAGGGTTAAGGTTAATGGGGGTTAGGGTTAGGGTTTGGAGTAGGGTATAGGTACAAAACGAAGATGAACTATCTAGGTCATGAACTATCTAGGTCAAATGAAAGTGAAAGTGAAAGTCATGGATAGAAGTAATAGTAAAGGAAATAGTGGAATTTTCCGAAGCTCATAACTTTCTTATTTATCGTCGGATTAAGACGAGTTTGGTGTCGTTGGAAAGCTAAGAAAACGGACAACACGACTAAGTCAGAAGCGTAAAACCCAGGTGCCAGGAAAAGGGAGAAAAAGTGGCTTCTTATTTACACCAAAGAGTGTGCTTAGAAATGGACAAATTGAGAAAGTTTGACCATTCTCAACCTCCCATATCTGGAGAATGGCATGCAATCGACACACCGCACTTATGTCAGTGATACACCCCGATAGGGACTCCTAGAAGCTGCAAAGAGTTAGTAGAAATACTTTCTCCCTCAAAAGATATTATAGACTGAACATGCGGAAAATGTACAAAAGTCTTAGAAAAATGTGAGACAGGGGTTGGACGGTTCTTTGTGGTCAGCTCCAGACAACCTGAACGTTGCTGAGGAGGTCTCAGTGAGTACTTTTCAAGTGCCCAGGAAACTGGTTATGCTCGGAGACGAGGTAAACTTGCGTTCCGCGCTAAGTTCTCTTTGGGCTTATATCTGGAAAAGGGTGAGAGATAGAGGCCCTAAAGTCAGTACATTAAAGATTAAGAAGACTTCAAGGAATCCACATACCAAAGCTCAGCCTCAGTGCTCCAAGGGCGTGCAACCTATGGGCATTTGAAGAAAATGTGCTATAATTCCAGTTGGACCGGAAGGCGACGTCGGCGGAAGTCGAAAATTTGGGACGAAAGGGAACTCCTCTTCCCATGAAAGGTCAAGTAGGTCTAGAAATCCTTACCTCAATCCTTCTTTCTGAGATGACCAAAAACTGTTCAGAAGGGGTGGCAAATTGACGCCAAATTGAAAGGTCCGTATCTCTCTTCGTTTTCATGCGATTTTCAAACTCTTGGTGTCATTGAAAAGGTCTTGGCAAGTTCTGTCAACAACGCGAAGATGGTTATTAAAGGTTAAAGACGGAAAAAGTTGCGAGGGTTGAAAGATGTATGTCTCAGCAGCGTGGGTACACCTTGGCAATATTTGCTCTGGAAAGCCTCGCGAAAAGTCGTAAATCCTTCTGACCGTTATGGCTATGGATAGACGTTGTCAAGAGCTTTCTGACAAGCCCAAGAACTTGAAAATCCATAAGGAAATAAAGATCTTCTGCCGTTTGCAAGCATATGAAGAAAATCGCTCGTTATTCTACTTTTTGCTCTCTGGAACGACAAGTTCATGACATCAGCGTAAAGAGCTCTTCAAGACCTTTCCAACGACACCCAGATCGTTGACATCGGAGCAGTCTGTCAAAAGATATGAGCAAAAAGCAAAAAGTAAGTGTTTGCAGGGGTTAAAGTCAGGATTAGTGGGGGTTAGGGTTAGGGTTAATGGGGGTTAGGGTTAATGGGGGTTAGGGTTAGTGGGGGTTGGGGTTAGTGGGGTTAGGGTTAGTGGGGGTTAGGGTTAGTGGGGTTAGCGGGGTTAGTGGGGTTAGCGGGGTTAGTGGGGTTAGGGTTAGGGTTAGGGTTAGTGGGGTTAGTGGGGTTAGGGTTAGGGTTAGGGTTAGGGTTAGGGTTAGGGTTAGGGTTAGGGTTAGGGTTAGGGTTAGGGTTAGGGTTAGGGTTAGGGTTAGGGTTAGGGTATAGGTACAAAACGAAGATGAACTATCTAGGTCATGAACTATCTAGGTCAAATGAAAGTGAAAGTGAAAGTCATGGATAGAAGTAATAGTAAAGGAAATAGTGGAATTTTCCGAAGCTCATAACTTTCTTATTTATCGTCGGATTAAGACGAGTTTGGTGTCGTTGGAAAGCTAAGAAAACGGACAACACGACTAAGTCAGAAGCGTAAAACCCAGGTGCCAGGAAAAGGGAGAAAAAGTGGCTTCTTATTTACACCAAAGAGTGTGCTTAGAAATGGACAAATTGAGAAAGTTTGACCATTCTCAACCTCCCATATCTGGAGAATGGCATGCAATCGACACACCGCACTTATGTCAGTGATACACCCCGATAGGGACTCCTAGAAGCTGCAAAGAGTTAGTAGAAATACTTTCTCCCTCAAAAGATATTATAGACTGAACATGCGGAAAATGTACAAAAGTCTTAGAAAAATGTGAGACAGGGGTTGGACGGTTCTTTGTGGTCAGCTCCAGACAACCTGAACGTTGCTGAGGAGGTCTCAGTGAGTACTTTTCAAGTGCCCAGGAAACTGGTTATGCTCGGAGACGAGGTAAACTTGCGTTCCGCGCTAAGTTCTCTTTGGGCTTATATCTGGAAAAGGGTGAGAGATAGAGGCCCTAAAGTCAGTACATTAAAGATTAAGAAGACTTCAAGGAATCCACATACCAAAGCTCAGCCTCAGTGCTCCAAGGGCGTGCAACCTATGGGCATTTGAAGAAAATGTGCTATAATTCCAGTTGGACCGGAAGGCGACGTCGGCGGAAGTCGAAAATTTGGGACGAAAGGGAACTCCTCTTCCCATGAAAGGTCAAGTAGGTCTAGAAATCCTTACCTCAATCCTTCTTTCTGAGATGACCAAAAACTGTTCAGAAGGGGTGGCAAATTGACGCCAAATTGAAAGGTCCGTATCTCTCTTCGTTTTCATGCGATTTTCAAACTCTTGGTGTCATTGAAAAGGTCTTGGCAAGTTCTGTCAACAACGCGAAGATGGTTATTAAAGGTTAAAGACGGAAAAAGTTGCGAGGGTTGAAAGATGTATGTCTCAGCAGCGTGGGTACACCTTGGCAATATTTGCTCTGGAAAGCCTCGCGAAAAGTCGTAAATCCTTCTGACCGTTATGGCTATGGATAGACGTTGTCAAGAGCTTTCTGACAAGCCCAAGAACTTGAAAATCCATAAGGAAATAAAGATCTTCTGCCGTTTGCAAGCATATGAAGAAAATCGCTCGTTATTCTACTTTTTGCTCTCTGGAACGACAAGTTCATGACATCAGCGTAAAGAGCTCTTCAAGACCTTTCCAACGACACCCAGATCGTTGACATCGGAGCAGTCTGTCAAAAGATATGAGCAAAAAGCAAAAAGTAAGTGTTTGCAGGGGTTAAAGTCAGGATTAGTGGGGGTTAGGGTTAGGGTTAATGGGGGTTAGGGTTAATGGGGGTTAGGGTTAGTGGGGGTTGGGGTTAGTGGGGTTAGGGTTAGTGGGGGTTAGGGTTAGTGGGGTTAGCGGGGTTAGTGGGGTTAGCGGGGTTAGTGGGGTTAGGGTTAGGGTTAGGGTTAGTGGGGTTAGTGGGGTTAGCGGGGTTAGTGGGGTTAGCGGGGTTAGTGGGGTTAGGGTTAGTGGGGGTTAGTGTTAGGGTTAATTGGGGTTAGGGTTAGTGGGGTTAGGGTTAGGGTTAAGGTTAATGGGGGTTAGGGTTAGGGTTTGGAGTAGGGTATAGGTACAAAACGAAGATGAACTATCTAGGTCATGAACTATCTAGGTCAAATGAAAGTGAAAGTGAAAGTCATGGATAGAAGTAATAGTAAAGGAAATAGTGGAATTTTCCGAAGCTCATAACTTTCTTATTTATCGTCGGATTAAGACGAGTTTGGTGTCGTTGGAAAGCTAAGAAAACGGACAACACGACTAAGTCAGAAGCGTAAAACCCAGGTGCCAGGAAAAGGGAGAAAAAGTGGCTTCTTATTTACACCAAAGAGTGTGCTTAGAAATGGACAAATTGAGAAAGTTTGACCATTCTCAACCTCCCATATCTGGAGAATGGCATGCAATCGACACACCGCACTTATGTCAGTGATACACCCCGATAGGGACTCCTAGAAGCTGCAAAGAGTTAGTAGAAATACTTTCTCCCTCAAAAGATATTATAGACTGAACATGCGGAAAATGTACAAAAGTCTTAGAAAAATGTGAGACAGGGGTTGGACGGTTCTTTGTGGTCAGCTCCAGACAACCTGAACGTTGCTGAGGAGGTCTCAGTGAGTACTTTTCAAGTGCCCAGGAAACTGGTTATGCTCGGAGACGAGGTAAACTTGCGTTCCGCGCTAAGTTCTCTTTGGGCTTATATCTGGAAAAGGGTGAGAGATAGAGGCCCTAAAGTCAGTACATTAAAGATTAAGAAGACTTCAAGGAATCCACATACCAAAGCTCAGCCTCAGTGCTCCAAGGGCGTGCAACCTATGGGCATTTGAAGAAAATGTGCTATAATTCCAGTTGGACCGGAAGGCGACGTCGGCGGAAGTCGAAAATTTGGGACGAAAGGGAACTCCTCTTCCCATGAAAGGTCAAGTAGGTCTAGAAATCCTTACCTCAATCCTTCTTTCTGAGATGACCAAAAACTGTTCAGAAGGGGTGGCAAATTGACGCCAAATTGAAAGGTCCGTATCTCTCTTCGTTTTCATGCGATTTTCAAACTCTTGGTGTCATTGAAAAGGTCTTGGCAAGTTCTGTCAACAACGCGAAGATGGTTATTAAAGGTTAAAGACGGAAAAAGTTGCGAGGGTTGAAAGATGTATGTCTCAGCAGCGTGGGTACACCTTGGCAATATTTGCTCTGGAAAGCCTCGCGAAAAGTCGTAAATCCTTCTGACCGTTATGGCTATGGATAGACGTTGTCAAGAGCTTTCTGACAAGCCCAAGAACTTGAAAATCCATAAGGAAATAAAGATCTTCTGCCGTTTGCAAGCATATGAAGAAAATCGCTCGTTATTCTACTTTTTGCTCTCTGGAACGACAAGTTCATGACATCAGCGTAAAGAGCTCTTCAAGACCTTTCCAACGACACCCAGATCGTTGACATCGGAGCAGTCTGTCAAAAGATATGAGCAAAAAGCAAAAAGTAAGTGTTTGCAGGGGTTAAAGTCAGGATTAGTGGGGGTTAGGGTTAGGGTTAATGGGGGTTAGGGTTAATGGGGGTTAGGGTTAGTGGGGGTTGGGGTTAGTGGGGTTAGGGTTAGTGGGGGTTAGGGTTAGTGGGGTTAGCGGGGTTAGTGGGGTTAGCGGGGTTAGTGGGGTTAGGGTTAGGGTTAGGGTTAGTGGGGTTAGTGGGGTTAGCGGGGTTAGTGGGGTTAGCGGGGTTAGTGGGGTTAGGGTTAGTGGGGGTTAGTGTTAGGGTTAATTGGGGTTAGGGTTAGTGGGGTTAGGGTTAGGGTTAAGGTTAATGGGGGTTAGGGTTAGGGTTTGGAGTAGGGTATAGGTACAAAACGAAGATGAACTATCTAGGTCATGAACTATCTAGGTCAAATGAAAGTGAAAGTGAAAGTCATGGATAGAAGTAATAGTAAAGGAAATAGTGGAATTTTCCGAAGCTCATAACTTTCTTATTTATCGTCGGATTAAGACGAGTTTGGTGTCGTTGGAAAGCTAAGAAAACGGACAACACGACTAAGTCAGAAGCGTAAAACCCAGGTGCCAGGAAAAGGGAGAAAAAGTGGCTTCTTATTTACACCAAAGAGTGTGCTTAGAAATGGACAAATTGAGAAAGTTTGACCATTCTCAACCTCCCATATCTGGAGAATGGCATGCAATCGACACACCGCACTTATGTCAGTGATACACCCCGATAGGGACTCCTAGAAGCTGCAAAGAGTTAGTAGAAATACTTTCTCCCTCAAAAGATATTATAGACTGAACATGCGGAAAATGTACAAAAGTCTTAGAAAAATGTGAGACAGGGGTTGGACGGTTCTTTGTGGTCAGCTCCAGACAACCTGAACGTTGCTGAGGAGGTCTCAGTGAGTACTTTTCAAGTGCCCAGGAAACTGGTTATGCTCGGAGACGAGGTAAACTTGCGTTCCGCGCTAAGTTCTCTTTGGGCTTATATCTGGAAAAGGGTGAGAGATAGAGGCCCTAAAGTCGTACATTAAAGATTAAGAAGACTTCAAGGAATCCACATACCAAAGCTCAGCCTCAGTGCTCCAAGGGCGTGCAACCTATGGGCATTTGAAGAAAATGTGCTATAATTCCAGTTGGACCGGAAGGCGACGTCGGCGGAAGTCGAAAATTTGGGACGAAAGGGAACTCCTCTTCCCATGAAAGGTCAAGTAGGTCTAGAAATCCTTACCTCAATCCTTCTTTCTGAGATGACCAAAAACTGTTCAGAAGGGGTGGCAAATTGACGCCAAATTGAAAGGTCCGTATCTCTCTTCGTTTTCATGCGATTTTCAAACTCTTGGTGTCATTGAAAAGGTCTTGGCAAGTTCTGTCAACAACGCGAAGATGGTTATTAAAGGTTAAAGACGGAAAAAGTTGCGAGGGTTGAAAGATGTATGTCTCAGCAGCGTGGGTACACCTTGGCAATATTTGCTCTGGAAAGCCTCGCGAAAAGTCGTAAATCCTTCTGACCGTTATGGCTATGGATAGACGTTGTCAAGAGCTTTCTGACAAGCCCAAGAACTTGAAAATCCATAAGGAAATAAAGATCTTCTGCCGTTTGCAAGCATATGAAGAAAATCGCTCGTTATTCTACTTTTTGCTCTCTGGAACGACAAGTTCATGACATCAGCGTAAAGAGCTCTTCAAGACCTTTCCAACGACACCCAGATCGTTGACATCGGAGCAGTCTGTCAAAAGATATGAGCAAAAAGCAAAAAGTAAGTGTTTGCAGGGGTTAAAGTCAGGATTAGTGGGGGTTAGGGTTAGGGTTAATGGGGGTTAGGGTTAATGGGGGTTAGGGTTAGTGGGGGTTGGGGTTAGTGGGGTTAGGGTTAGTGGGGGTTAGGGTTAGTGGGGTTAGCGGGGTTAGTGGGGTTAGCGGGGTTAGTGGGGTTAGGGTTAGGGTTAGGGTTAGTGGGGTTAGTGGGGTTAGCGGGGTTAGTGGGGTTAGCGGGGTTAGTGGGGTTAGGGTTAGTGGGGGTTAGTGTTAGGGTTAATTGGGGTTAGGGTTAGTGGGGTTAGGGTTAGGGTTAAGGTTAATGGGGGTTAGGGTTAGGGTTTGGAGTAGGGTATAGGTACAAAACGAAGATGAACTATCTAGGTCATGAACTATCTAGGTCAAATGAAAGTGAAAGTGAAAGTCATGGATAGAAGTAATAGTAAAGGAAATAGTGGAATTTTCCGAAGCTCATAACTTTCTTATTTATCGTCGGATTAAGACGAGTTTGGTGTCGTTGGAAAGCTAAGAAAACGGACAACACGACTAAGTCAGAAGCGTAAAACCCAGGTGCCAGGAAAAGGGAGAAAAAGTGGCTTCTTATTTACACCAAAGAGTGTGCTTAGAAATGGACAAATTGAGAAAGTTTGACCATTCTCAACCTCCCATATCTGGAGAATGGCATGCAATCGACACACCGCACTTATGTCAGTGATACACCCCGATAGGGACTCCTAGAAGCTGCAAAGAGTTAGTAGAAATACTTTCTCCCTCAAAAGATATTATAGACTGAACATGCGGAAAATGTACAAAAGTCTTAGAAAAATGTGAGACAGGGGTTGGACGGTTCTTTGTGGTCAGCTCCAGACAACCTGAACGTTGCTGAGGAGGTCTCAGTGAGTACTTTTCAAGTGCCCAGGAAACTGGTTATGCTCGGAGACGAGGTAAACTTGCGTTCCGCGCTAAGTTCTCTTTGGGCTTATATCTGGAAAAGGGTGAGAGATAGAGGCCCTAAAGTCAGTACATTAAAGATTAAGAAGACTTCAAGGAATCCACATACCAAAGCTCAGCCTCAGTGCTCCAAGGGCGTGCAACCTATGGGCATTTGAAGAAAATGTGCTATAATTCCAGTTGGACCGGAAGGCGACGTCGGCGGAAGTCGAAAATTTGGGACGAAAGGGAACTCCTCTTCCCATGAAAGGTCAAGTAGGTCTAGAAATCCTTACCTCAATCCTTCTTTCTGAGATGACCAAAAACTGTTCAGAAGGGGTGGCAAATTGACGCCAAATTGAAAGGTCCGTATCTCTCTTCGTTTTCATGCGATTTTCAAACTCTTGGTGTCATTGAAAAGGTCTTGGCAAGTTCTGTCAACAACGCGAAGATGGTTATTAAAGGTTAAAGACGGAAAA
Source organism: Saccostrea echinata (assembly GCF_033153115.1). NCBI lineage: Eukaryota > Metazoa > Mollusca > Bivalvia > Ostreida > Ostreidae > Saccostrea > Saccostrea echinata. The sequence continues at coordinate 22,781 of NW_026889993.1, forward strand.
AGTTGCGAGGGTTGAAAGATGTATGTCTCAGCAGCGTGGGTACACCTTGGCAATATTTGCTCTGGAAAGCCTCGCGAAAAGTCGTAAATCCTTCTGACCGTTATGGCTATGGATAGACGTTGTCAAGAGCTTTCTGACAAGCCCAAGAACTTGAAAATCCATAAGGAAATAAAGATCTTCTGCCGTTTGCAAGCATATGAAGAAAATCGCTCGTTATTCTACTTTTTGCTCTCTGGAACGACAAGTTCATGACATCAGCGTAAAGAGCTCTTCAAGACCTTTCCAACGACACCCAGATCGTTGACATCGGAGCAGTCTGTCAAAAGATATGAGCAAAAAGCAAAAAGTAAGTGTTTGCAGGGGTTAAAGTCAGGATTAGTGGGGGTTAGGGTTAGGGTTAATGGGGGTTAGGGTTAATGGGGGTTAGGGTTAGTGGGGGTTGGGGTTAGTGGGGTTAGGGTTAGTGGGGGTTAGGGTTAGTGGGGTTAGCGGGGTTAGTGGGGTTAGCGGGGTTAGTGGGGTTAGGGTTAGGGTTAGGGTTAGTGGGGTTAGTGGGGTTAGCGGGGTTAGTGGGGTTAGCGGGGTTAGTGGGGTTAGGGTTAGTGGGGGTTAGTGTTAGGGTTAATTGGGGTTAGGGTTAGTGGGGTTAGGGTTAGGGTTAAGGTTAATGGGGGTTAGGGTTAGGGTTTGGAGTAGGGTATAGGTACAAAACGAAGATGAACTATCTAGGTCATGAACTATCTAGGTCAAATGAAAGTGAAAGTGAAAGTCATGGATAGAAGTAATAGTAAAGGAAATAGTGGAATTTTCCGAAGCTCATAACTTTCTTATTTATCGTCGGATTAAGACGAGTTTGGTGTCGTTGGAAAGCTAAGAAAACGGACAACACGACTAAGTCAGAAGCGTAAAACCCAGGTGCCAGGAAAAGGGAGAAAAAGTGGCTTCTTATTTACACCAAAGAGTGTGCTTAGAAATGGACAAATTGAGAAAGTTTGACCATTCTCAACCTCCCATATCTGGAGAATGGCATGCAATCGACACACCGCACTTATGTCAGTGATACACCCCGATAGGGACTCCTAGAAGCTGCAAAGAGTTAGTAGAAATACTTTCTCCCTCAAAAGATATTATAGACTGAACATGCGGAAAATGTACAAAAGTCTTAGAAAAATGTGAGACAGGGGTTGGACGGTTCTTTGTGGTCAGCTCCAGACAACCTGAACGTTGCTGAGGAGGTCTCAGTGAGTACTTTTCAAGTGCCCAGGAAACTGGTTATGCTCGGAGACGAGGTAAACTTGCGTTCCGCGCTAAGTTCTCTTTGGGCTTATATCTGGAAAAGGGTGAGAGATAGAGGCCCTAAAGTCAGTACATTAAAGATTAAGAAGACTTCAAGGAATCCACATACCAAAGCTCAGCCTCAGTGCTCCAAGGGCGTGCAACCTATGGGCATTTGAAGAAAATGTGCTATAATTCCAGTTGGACCGGAAGGCGACGTCGGCGGAAGTCGAAAATTTGGGACGAAAGGGAACTCCTCTTCCCATGAAAGGTCAAGTAGGTCTAGAAATCCTTACCTCAATCCTTCTTTCTGAGATGACCAAAAACTGTTCAGAAGGGGTGGCAAATTGACGCCAAATTGAAAGGTCCGTATCTCTCTTCGTTTTCATGCGATTTTCAAACTCTTGGTGTCATTGAAAAGGTCTTGGCAAGTTCTGTCAACAACGCGAAGATGGTTATTAAAGGTTAAAGACGGAAAAAGTTGCGAGGGTTGAAAGATGTATGTCTCAGCAGCGTGGGTACACCTTGGCAATATTTGCTCTGGAAAGCCTCGCGAAAAGTCGTAAATCCTTCTGACCGTTATGGCTATGGATAGACGTTGTCAAGAGCTTTCTGACAAGCCCAAGAACTTGAAAATCCATAAGGAAATAAAGATCTTCTGCCGTTTGCAAGCATATGAAGAAAATCGCTCGTTATTCTACTTTTTGCTCTCTGGAACGACAAGTTCATGACATCAGCGTAAAGAGCTCTTCAAGACCTTTCCAACGACACCCAGATCGTTGACATCGGAGCAGTCTGTCAAAAGATATGAGCAAAAAGCAAAAAGTAAGTGTTTGCAGGGGTTAAAGTCAGGATTAGTGGGGGTTAGGGTTAGGGTTAATGGGGGTTAGGGTTAATGGGGGTTAGGGTTAGTGGGGGTTGGGGTTAGTGGGGTTAGGGTTAGTGGGGGTTAGGGTTAGTGGGGTTAGCGGGGTTAGTGGGGTTAGCGGGGTTAGTGGGGTTAGGGTTAGGGTTAGGGTTAGTGGGGTTAGTGGGGTTAGCGGGGTTAGTGGGGTTAGCGGGGTTAGTGGGGTTAGGGTTAGTGGGGGTTAGTGTTAGGGTTAATTGGGGTTAGGGTTAGTGGGGTTAGGGTTAGGGTTAAGGTTAATGGGGGTTAGGGTTAGGGTTTGGAGTAGGGTATAGGTACAAAACGAAGATGAACTATCTAGGTCATGAACTATCTAGGTCAAATGAAAGTGAAAGTGAAAGTCATGGATAGAAGTAATAGTAAAGGAAATAGTGGAATTTTCCGAAGCTCATAACTTTCTTATTTATCGTCGGATTAAGACGAGTTTGGTGTCGTTGGAAAGCTAAGAAAACGGACAACACGACTAAGTCAGAAGCGTAAAACCCAGGTGCCAGGAAAAGGGAGAAAAAGTGGCTTCTTATTTACACCAAAGAGTGTGCTTAGAAATGGACAAATTGAGAAAGTTTGACCATTCTCAACCTCCCATATCTGGAGAATGGCATGCAATCGACACACCGCACTTATGTCAGTGATACACCCCGATAGGGACTCCTAGAAGCTGCAAAGAGTTAGTAGAAATACTTTCTCCCTCAAAAGATATTATAGACTGAACATGCGGAAAATGTACAAAAGTCTTAGAAAAATGTGAGACAGGGGTTGGACGGTTCTTTGTGGTCAGCTCCAGACAACCTGAACGTTGCTGAGGAGGTCTCAGTGAGTACTTTTCAAGTGCCCAGGAAACTGGTTATGCTCGGAGACGAGGTAAACTTGCGTTCCGCGCTAAGTTCTCTTTGGGCTTATATCTGGAAAAGGGTGAGAGATAGAGGCCCTAAAGTCAGTACATTAAAGATTAAGAAGACTTCAAGGAATCCACATACCAAAGCTCAGCCTCAGTGCTCCAAGGGCGTGCAACCTATGGGCATTTGAAGAAAATGTGCTATAATTCCAGTTGGACCGGAAGGCGACGTCGGCGGAAGTCGAAAATTTGGGACGAAAGGGAACTCCTCTTCCCATGAAAGGTCAAGTAGGTCTAGAAATCCTTACCTCAATCCTTCTTTCTGAGATGACCAAAAACTGTTCAGAAGGGGTGGCAAATTGACGCCAAATTGAAAGGTCCGTATCTCTCTTCGTTTTCATGCGATTTTCAAACTCTTGGTGTCATTGAAAAGGTCTTGGCAAGTTCTGTCAACAACGCGAAGATGGTTATTAAAGGTTAAAGACGGAAAAAGTTGCGAGGGTTGAAAGATGTATGTCTCAGCAGCGTGGGTACACCTTGGCAATATTTGCTCTGGAAAGCCTCGCGAAAAGTCGTAAATCCTTCTGACCGTTATGGCTATGGATAGACGTTGTCAAGAGCTTTCTGACAAGCCCAAGAACTTGAAAATCCATAAGGAAATAAAGATCTTCTGCCGTTTGCAAGCATATGAAGAAAATCGCTCGTTATTCTACTTTTTGCTCTCTGGAACGACAAGTTCATGACATCAGCGTAAAGAGCTCTTCAAGACCTTTCCAACGACACCCAGATCGTTGACATCGGAGCAGTCTGTCAAAAGATATGAGCAAAAAGCAAAAAGTAAGTGTTTGCAGGGGTTAAAGTCAGGATTAGTGGGGGTTAGGGTTAGGGTTAATGGGGGTTAGGGTTAATGGGGGTTAGGGTTAGTGGGGGTTGGGGTTAGTGGGGTTAGGGTTAGTGGGGGTTAGGGTTAGTGGGGTTAGCGGGGTTAGTGGGGTTAGCGGGGTTAGTGGGGTTAGGGTTAGGGTTAGGGTTAGTGGGGTTAGTGGGGTTAGCGGGGTTAGTGGGGTTAGCGGGGTTAGTGGGGTTAGGGTTAGTGGGGGTTAGTGTTAGGGTTAATTGGGGTTAGGGTTAGTGGGGTTAGGGTTAGGGTTAAGGTTAATGGGGGTTAGGGTTAGGGTTTGGAGTAGGGTATAGGTACAAAACGAA
>NW_026889994.1:0-32363 GCF_033153115.1 Saccostrea echinata
TTCGTTATTGAAGCAAAATGCATTTTCGAAAAATATATATTATATATTTCTTGTCATTATTTCCTCCTACCATTATCTGAACAAGCCCAGTAAATATTACTAAGTATCATGATACTTGCAGATAATCAGAATGGTGCATATAGGATGAACAGGAATTACCCTGTTGCAAAACAAGAACAAAACAAATAATACAAATAAATGAATAATTAATTAAATGAATGAATAATTAAATAAATGAATGAATGAATAAATGAAAAGAATAAATAAATGAAACGAATAAGAATGTATGTATCTGTCTTTCAATAGGTACGCATGAACTTTTATTCCATTCGTTCCACATTTGATTCCAAATAAAGTGGGGGGGAAAAAAAAGAAAAAAAAATATTAACAATAATAATAATAATAATAAATAAATAAATAAAATAAATTAATAAATAAAATTAAATAAAATAAAGAAAATTAATAATAATAATAAAACTTCAAAAAAAAGAAAAGAAAAAAAAATACTAGAATGATAACACTAATAATAATGGCCATATAGTTTGCGTAGGCGTTGTGATGTGGAAAAAGTAAAATTTTATTTACTTGAGGGAGGGTATGTAAACAAAATAAAAACTGACTTTTGTTTCTTCTTCTTCTCAGAAACAGCATGTTAATATTATCATGACTTTGTAATTTGCTTCCAGTCGAAGACAAATAAACTATGTGTAATAGGTAAGTGTACTTCTTGTTTATTCATTTTGTGTTTCCATTAGTACATGTATGTAATAGAGGCATCTTTTCTAAAAATGTTGGTAGCCCTGAAAAGGGCTTTTGTAATTGGTTTAAGACAATTGGCAGCCTACGCCTTGGTGGCTTTCTTTGGGGTTTTTGACTTCTTGGCTGTGGCTTTCTTGGGCGCTTTGGTTTTCGTAGGCTTTGGAGCTGCCTTGGCTTTCTTGGGAGACTTAGTAGCTGCTTTCTTCTTGGGAGACTCGGCCTTCTTGGGTGCTGCAGGTTTCTTAACAGCCTTTTTCTTTTCTGTTGGCTTTTTCTCCCCGGTTGTCTTCTTGGGTTTGGTCGTTTTCTTGGGCTTGGCAGCCTTAGGTTTGGTGACTTTTTTGGTCTTGGGTTTCTTCTCCGTCTTGGGCTTCTCTCCCAGCTTGAAGGAACCACTGGCACCTGTACCCTTGGCCTGTTTGAGAACTCCCTTCTTGACTCCGTTCTTGAGGGCCATCTTCAGATGGGTGTTGACACTAGAGGCGTCATTACCGACTTTGTAGTTGCCCATGATGTACTTGAGAATAGCTTGTCTCGAGGAACCTCCGCGCTCCTTCAGGGCAGCCACAGCAGCGCTGATCATCTCGATGTACTTGGGATGGGCGGGGACCGTCTTGGGTTTGGAAACCTTCTTCTTGGCGGGGGATTTTGCTGGTGCGGCGTCTGCCATAATTTTTTTGTCCTGTTTTCTACAACTGATGTGAACGACGTTATCGACGATAAGGAAATGAATGAAATCACCTCCGCCGATGGCCTTATTTGAGTGGCGGCGAGCGCGGACCTCCGTGAAAACTCCCCAATTGTCGACAGCGTAGAGGATTGAACTCGTCCAACTTTGTGTTTCAATACCTGTAATTTTTCCGATATTGTCCTCCCAATTTTACTTAATTTTCTCAAATATGTCACTGTGCGTTTTCTTGAAATATTTTCCTACATAACTGTTTCCGTTAAGGTTCTTAATCTGTCATTTTAAAGGAGGAATTGTCTGTTGATTCTGAAAATGCGCTGTCCCTGGAGCCCAGAAGCGACTAATTTTGATTAAAACACGAAAACAAGAGGAATAGAACACGAGTAAGGGATTGAAGTACTTACTACATTGCTATGCGATAAAACATACATGTACATTTCTTTCAATTGTCTTATATGTTTACTTAAAATCCGAATGAAAATGCAAACATTCGGCACAAACACGCGCACAATGGATAGTGATGTGTGCCCTTGCATTTCATATGAAATGGAGAGAAAAAAACAAAACAAAAAACAAAACAACAAAAAAAAAAACAAACAAACAAACAAACAAAAGGGTCATATGAAGAGAAATCACGGAATCTCACAAATTGTTGAATGTTCAAATATATATCTAATATACTTTCTAGATCAGTGGATGTTCACCCCCTTAAAGGGACAACATATAATTTCTTTTCGAATATTTAAATACATGACACCTACTTTATAATTATAACACCGAGGACACCGGGAAGATCCAGACCGTACGTAACGTACCACATTCGGTGGTACAACGTCTGAATTTCTCAGTATAATTATATCATAAGAATATACATAACTGACATCCTTGTAAATTACATGAAAAAAAAAAAAATCACATAAAAAGGGCGTGTATTTAATAATTGTAGAACACTCACTTAATTAGTAGTTATACATAAGAGAGAGACAGAGAGAGACGAACAAGGCGAATCATGGGAGTAGCTTATTCATTGATATTAATTTGTTTCTTGTAATTTACACACACAAATAATTGAGTACATGTAAATAAACAGAATGTGGTCAAAAGCCAATGTATTTAAAATCTATATCTTTCAAGTTGAACAAGACAACCAGTATATAATACAAGACAATACAATACATTGATACAAGCATCAAATTGGTTGCACACTTTCCACGTGCAGATCATGATTCCCTGCATCTATATGTCACGTGACGATGCAGATGTGCTGCACGGCGCAGTGATGGACATCGCAATAAATGTAAAGTGTTAAAAAAAATGTCGTTTAGTCATTCGCATCGGTAGTCTATTCGAAAGAAAATTTACTACCAGTGTTTAATTGTGTTAGTACTGTAAGTATCCGGAAACTGGCATCGAGTTGCTTTTATTCACTCTTATTATGGGAAGCACACTTTTTTGAATAAGAACATTCAAGACATAATATAAACCACATCTTCTTATTCTTATGAGATTCTTATATTCATCACTTTTATCTATTTTATCAATTAGGAATTTTGTCTAAATAATCATCATATAAAACAATAGCGAGGGGGAAAAAAAAAAAGAAGAAGAAACATTAAGGATTTAACTGGAGTTACAGATCTTTTGAATATGTTAATAAAATAATGATCATATTTAAAAATATTTGTATTAAAGGAAAAAATTGAAAGTTAGATCGCCATGTTAGATGATTTCCGCAGTTTCTAGTCTTAATTGGTCAATGAAATGGGTTTTTTTTTTCTTTTCTTATCTCTTTGTTGAGTGAGCATTCAAGTAATAAGTGAGAATTCAACATTTGTACGCAGGCCTATAAGGTTTGGATTCAACTGCCTATAAACGAGAAAGAAAAACGTACATATACGAATATACATGCGAGTCAATTTTTAAATTTATTGCTTTTTGTTATTGACTTAATACATTTATTTATCATTAAATATATAACACTTTCTTTGATGTTTGATCTCTGTTCTGTGTTGAAAATTATTGAATTCGTGTGTTTCTATTATTTTCTAGCTATAATAATTGTTTACGTTTTCAACTCGTTTGTAATGTAGGTATCTTTTCGAAAAGCTTATGTGGCCGTGAAAACGGGCCGTTTGGTTTTGTGCTGCACACAACACAACTATAGGATCTTTTTACTTGGCGGCTTTCTGTGTCTTTTTGGGAAGGAGCACCGCTTGGATGTTGGGCAGGACACCACCCTGCGCGATGGTCACGCCGGACAGGAGTTTGTTCAATTCTTCGTCGTTGCGGATGCCCAGCTGCAGATGACGGGAATGATTCTGGTCTTTTTGTTGTCGCGGGCAGCGTTGCCTGCCAACTCCAAGACTTCTGCGGCCAAGTACTCAAGAACGGCAGCCAAGTACACGGGAGCGCCTGCTCCCACTCTCTCGGCGTAGTTGCCCTTTCTCAGCAGACGGTGAATACGACCCACGGGGAACTGCAGTCCGGCGCGGGAAGAACGGCTCTTGGCCTTCCCCTTCACTTTGCCTCCTTTGCCACGTCCAGACATTCTTAACGGTTATGTTCTTTCGTGTACAGTCAACGAATAATCCAGCGACGCCCGCACGCACCAATTTAAACAACCAAGCGGATCCAACGGTGCAGCCAATTAACGCGTCGCTCTGTTGTGCCTTTAGGTGAAATCCGAACAAGTAATGTTTTCTCGGAGGTCCGTAACAAGCTTCTCCTCCTACTCGCATATAAATAGTAAATTTTACCATTTCACTTTATTCATCTCTTCAGTTTGACCTGTCAACTTGAGATCATGCCACCCAAAGTCGGATCCAAAGGCGCCAAGAAAGCAGTCACCAAGGCCAAGACACCGAGGAGCACAGACAAGAAAAGGAGGAAGAGGAGGAGGGAATCTTATGCCATTTACATCTACAAAGTCCTAAAGCAGGTGCACCCTGACACTGGTGTTTCCAGCAAGGCCATGAGCATAATGAACTCCTTCGTCAACGATATCTTTGAGAGAATCGCTGCCGAAGCCTCTCGTTTGGCCCACTACAACAAGCGATCTACAATCACAAGCAGAGAGGTCCAGACTGCTGTCCGTCTCCTTCTGCCCGGTGAACTGGCCAAGCACGCCGTATCTGAGGGCACCAAAGCCGTCACCAAGTACACCAGCAGCAAATAATCTCATTTTGCAAGTACACACACCAAACGGCCCTTTTAAGGGCCAACTAATTTTTTAGAAAAGATACCTTCATATTACATGCGTTATTGAGACACAAATAATATGTACGAGTGTTACAATGTGAATGCATGTGCTCGTAAAAGTGGCAAACGTATAAAAATCCCACATTGTTTACAACTGATTATAATAACAGAAGTAGGATAAATAAAGAAATACAAGTAGGTATTATTATATGAATGAGAGCCAAATTTTATTCACAAATAACTTGAATGTACAACCAAGCATATATCTGAAATAACTGTATCTTCAAATATAAATAAAATACAAGCATGCGAGGTCCATCTGATGTACACAAAATCCTGGTTCATTTGTCCTCTGTATACTGAATTAATTATCAGCGTACATTATATAATTGATAATAAAGTATCTCAATTCAGCTAATATCAATGAAACAGATAAATAAATTCAAGACCCCCCCCCTCCCCTTTCTTTGACATTGACATATTGGAATTTTCAATCAGTAATTATACATCAATAAAAGTGCAATGACCAAAATGCGATAATTATACATTGACAATTAATTGTCTAACATTAGTCATAATTGTTAAACAAGAAAAAAAAGCATGTCACTCAGCGCCAGTTGGTACCTGTCATTGTCGGTAGATCGATCCCTCAAAATAATACTCAAGACAGCAGCATTATTATTTTAATATATGATTATAATAATAAAAAAAAATTAAATAATATATACTGTTTGTGTGTGTTTATTCAATATTTCTTGTCCAAACCTAAATTCAATACATATTTGTTGCTCTGTATATAGTTTTGAGGAAATATTACGACATAAAGGGTCTTACTCTGTTATTGTTGTGTATTTATTTTACCACTTACAACCATTCTGTATTCAACTTTGTACAGTGAATATCTGTATAACAAGTACTCAGTAAGTAAATGTCTGTCTTAACGATGTTTTAGAGGCATCTTTTCGAAAAATTTGGGTGGCCGTGATAACGGCCGTTTGTGTTTGTTTTAAACTTCTGTCTTGACTGTCAAACTGAATTCTTTAGCCTCCAAATCCGTACAGGGTGCGTCCTTGGCGTTTCAAGGCGTAGACCACGTCCATAGCTGTGACGGTCTTTCTCTTGGCATGCTCCGTGTAGGTTACAGCATCTCGGATCACGTTCTCCAAGAAAACCTTAAGAACTCCACGAGTTTCCTCGTAGATGAGACCGGAAATACGTTTGACACCACCACGGCGAGCAAGACGGCGTATGGCTGGCTTGGTGATACCCTGGATGTTGTCTCTCAAGACTTTTCTGTGTCGCTTAGCGCCTCCTTTTCCAAGACCTTTTCCTCCTTTGCCACGTCCAGACATGTTATAAGTTCAGTCAGTAGTACTGTTCTGATGAACTGATCATGCGTAATTGCCTAATTTATAGTCCAAATTGAGGACCCGTGAGAGCGCACGATGCTTTGAAAAGTTCGGAACGTTACCAAAGCGGTATTGTGACAAGCTTTACGATTGGTCAGCTTGGCATGATGGGAATGTTTACATTTCTTGCCCCACAGGAATTTTAACCACATTTAATTAATTTTGATTCTTTAATTTCTTCACATATAGGCAAGTTTATGTTCAATTTATTCACCTAAACCAAAATATTGGTACGTGGAGGTACATATATACATTTTATACAAACTGGTATACAAAACAACAACAAAAAAAAAAAAAAAAAAAACATGACAGAAAATGAATAAAAATGATAAAGAGAGAGAGGGGAATTATATCAAGCAGGACAGACAGCATCATAATTTTTTAGGATAAACATACACAATTTTTTGTTTTGTTGTTGTTATTTTTTTTATTTCAGTATTTTTTGCTTTGAGTTTAACAAAATAAATACCGTTGTTGCCGAATGATAATTAAAACGTGGGTGGGTGGGTGGGGATTAAGTTATTCAAAGGAAAGGGGTGTGACAGATAACACCGAAATAATACAAAATGTAGAAGCTGAATGAAACTTTTGATTCTCATTCATTTATGATATCTAGTTATAGATGTGATCATTTATTTGATTTCCTCTTTTCTCAGTTAATTTTCAAAGGCAACTTTAAGCAGTGACCAAACCGGCTTTATAAATGAGCCTTTTTCATTTTATTACACGCCACGTTAGAACGAATATCGTTATATTTGACGTTGTTTAGAAATCAATAAAAATCATACTTTGAATATAAATGAAATACGGAATTGCAGTTCTGAAATGCATGTACTCGCATATGTGCATAGCTGTAGAACTAATGAGATAAAGTTGTAATACTGTTATTATTTTTTGCTTCGACACATTCCATCATATTCTATTTAAATAATTGTGCTATTTTCTAATTTATTTCGCAAAATTCTTGAATGTATTCTAGAGGGGCAGGTTGATGGACTTGTACAAAATATAGTTTCAAGATGTGTAGACAACTTCTACAACAAATTGATGATGACAATAGTACTATGAAATTGTCTAGCATTGTGCTCTTTCATAATTTATGTAATTATATATATGCAAGGCACAGATATATTCACTGAAGGATGTATTGTGTCTCAACATTTTTTTTTTTTTTTTTTTTTTCCAATTTGGGGGCATTGTTCGCTGAATTTGATAAAATTTATTAATTTCGGCCAAATAATTCAACATTATTTTCAGAGATGTTTCAACGTCTGAACAGAAGGCATCTTTTCGAAGAATGTAGGTGGCCGTGAAAACGGCCGTTTGCTTTAGGACTTGAAATACAGCTTAAAATTAAGCACGCTCTCCACGAATACGTCTGGCCAGCTGGATGTCTTTGGGCATGATGGTTACTCTCTTGGCGTGAATGGCGCACAGGTTGGTGTCCTCAAAGAGACCAACAAGGTAAGCTTCGCTTGCTTCCTGTAAAGCCATGACAGCTGAACTCTGGAAACGCAAGTCGGTCTTAAAATCCTGAGCGATTTCCCGGACCAAGCGCTGGAATGGCAGCTTCCTGATGAGAAGCTCAGTGCTCTTCTGGTATCTCCGAATTTCACGGAGGGCGACAGTTCCTGGCCTGTATCTATGCGGTTTCTTAACGCCACCCGTGGCTGGTGCGCTTTTACGAGCAGCTTTGGTAGCGAGCTGTTTTCTGGGGGCCTTGCCTCCTGTAGATTTTCGTGCCGTCTGCTTGGTACGTGCCATGCTATCTCCTCAGATTATTCAAACTCGAATGAATGAAGTGGCAGTGTTGCGCCGTGAACTTATATATCTTTGTAAGCTCAAGTTGAAAATCGCTGCGGTCTACCAGTCGGCTTAGTCGATTGGCTGGTGCCCGCAGTAACACTCGCTACGATTAGTCAGGTGAACGAGATGACCATTGGCTACGTCTGTAGGTAGTTTCAATCCACAGAATTGCCCCAAAAGAAAAAGAAAATCAAGTCGGTTTTTGACACATGATTTCACTGCAGATACATATAGTCAAATATTTTTTTTTTAAATATATATATGGTGAATAATGGGGATGAATGTAACGTCAATTGAATAGAAAATAGAATTATTTATTATATATATATACATATATTTTCAATTCGTTATTGAAGCAAAATGCATTTTCGAAAAATATATATTATATATTTCTTGTCATTATTTCCTCCTACCATTATCTGAACAAGCCCAGTAATATTACTAAGTATCATGATACTTGCAGATAATCAGAATGGTGCATATAGGATGAACAGGAATTACCCTGTTGCAAAAACAAGAACAAAACAAATAATACAAATAAATGAATAATTAATTAAATGAATGAATAATTAAATAAATGAATGAATGAATAAATGAAAAGAATAAATAAATGAAACGAATAAGAATGTATGTATCTGTCTTTCAATAGGTACGCATGAACTTTTATTCCATTCGTTCCACATTTGATTCCAAATAAAGTGGGGGGGGGAAAAAAAGAAAAAAAAATATTAACAATAATAATAATAATAATAAATAAATAAATAAAATAAATTAATAAATAAAATTAAATAAAATAAAGAAAATTAATAATAATAATAAAACTTCAAAAAAAAGAAAAGAAAAAAAAATACTAGAATGATAACACTAATAATAATGGCCATATAGTTTGCGTAGGCGTTGTGATGTGGAAAAAGTAAAATTTTATTTACTTGAGGGAGGGTATGTAAACAAAATAAAAACTGACTTTTGTTTCTTCTTCTTCTCAGAAACAGCATGTTAATATTATCATGACTTTGTAATTTGCTTCCAGTCGAAGACAAATAAACTATGTGTAATAGGTAAGTGTACTTCTTGTTTATTCATTTTGTGTTTCCATTAGTACATGTATGTAATAGAGGCATCTTTTCTAAAAATGTTGGTAGCCCTGAAAAGGGCTTTTGTAATTGGTTTAAGACAATTGGCAGCCTACGCCTTGGTGGCTTTCTTTGGGGTTTTTGACTTCTTGGCTGTGGCTTTCTTGGGCGCTTTGGTTTTCGTAGGCTTTGGAGCTGCCTTGGCTTTCTTGGGAGACTTAGTAGCTGCTTTCTTCTTGGGAGACTCGGCCTTCTTGGGTGCTGCAGGTTTCTTAACAGCCTTTTTCTTTTCTGTTGGCTTTTTCTCCCCGGTTGTCTTCTTGGGTTTGGTCGTTTTCTTGGGCTTGGCAGCCTTAGGTTTGGTGACTTTTTTGGTCTTGGGTTTCTTCTCCGTCTTGGGCTTCTCTCCCAGCTTGAAGGAACCACTGGCACCTGTACCCTTGGCCTGTTTGAGAACTCCCTTCTTGACTCCGTTCTTGAGGGCCATCTTCAGATGGGTGTTGACACTAGAGGCGTCATTACCGACTTTGTAGTTGCCCATGATGTACTTGAGAATAGCTTGTCTCGAGGAACCTCCGCGCTCCTTCAGGGCAGCCACAGCAGCGCTGATCATCTCGATGTACTTGGGATGGGCGGGGACCGTCTTGGGTTTGGAAACCTTCTTCTTGGCGGGGGATTTTGCTGGTGCGGCGTCTGCCATAATTTTTTTGTCCTGTTTTCTACAACTGATGTGAACGACGTTATCGACGATAAGGAAATGAATGAAATCACCTCCGCCGATGGCCTTATTTGAGTGGCGGCGAGCGCGGACCTCCGTGAAAACTCCCCAATTGTCGACAGCGTAGAGGATTGAACTCGTCCAACTTTGTGTTTCAATACCTGTAATTTTTCCGATATTGTCCTCCCAATTTTACTTAATTTTCTCAAATATGTCACTGTGCGTTTTCTTGAAATATTTTCCTACATAACTGTTTCCGTTTAAGGTTCTTAATCTGTCATTTTAAAGGAGGAATTGTCTGTTGATTCTGAAAATGCGCTGTTCCCTGGAGCCCAGAAGCGACTAATTTTGATTAAAACACGAAAACAAGAGGAATAGAACACGAGTAAGGGATTGAAGTACTTACTACATTGCTATGCGATAAAACATACATGTACATTTCTTTCAATTGTCTTATATGTTACTTAAAATCCGAATGAAAATGCAAACATTCGGCACAAACACGCGCACAATGGATAGTGATGTGTGCCTTGCATTTCATATGAAATGGAGAGAAAAAAAACAAAACAAAAACAAAACAACAAAAAAAAAAAACAAACAAACAAACAAACAAAAGGGTCATATGAAGAGAAATCACGGAATCTCACAAATTGTTGAATGTTCAAATATATATCTAATATACTTTCTAGATCAGTGGATGTTCACCCCCTTAAAGGGACAACATATAATTTCTTTTCGAATATTTAAATACATGACACCTACTTTATAATTATAACACCGAGGACACCGGGAAGATCCAGACCGTACGTAACGTACCACATTCGGTGGTACAACGTCTGAATTTCTCAGTATAATTATATCATAAGAATATACATAACTGACATCCTTGTAAATTACATGAAAAAAAAAAATCACATAAAAAGGGCGTGTATTTAATAATTGTAGAACACTCACTTAATTAGTAGTTATACATAAGAGAGAGACAGAGAGAGACGAACAAGGCGAATCATGGGAGTAGCTTATTCATTGATATTAATTTGTTTCTTGTAATTTACACACACAAATAATTGAGTACATGTAAATAAACAGAATGTGGTCAAAAGCCAATGTATTTAAAATCTATATCTTTCAAGTTGAACAAGACAACCAGTATATAATACAAGACAATACAATACATTGATACAAGCATCAAATTGGTTGCACACTTTCCACGTGCAGATCATGATTCCCTGCATCTATATGTCACGTGACGATGCAGATGTGCTGCACGGCGCAGTGATGGACATCGCAATAAATGTAAAGTGTTAAAAAAAATGTCGTTTAGTCATTCGCATCGGTAGTCTATTCGAAAGAAAATTTACTACCAGTGTTTAATTGTGTTAGTACTGTAAGTATCCGGAAACTGGCATCGAGTTGCTTTTATTCACTCTTATTATGGGAAGCACACTTTTTTGAATAAGAACATTCAAGACATAATATAAACCACATCTTCTTATTCTTATGAGATTCTTATATTCATCACTTTTATCTATTTTATCAATTAGGAATTTTGTCTAAATAATCATCATATAAAACAATAGCGAGGGGGAAAAAAAAAAGAAGAAGAAACATTAAGGATTTAACTGGAGTTACAGATCTTTTGAATATGTTAATAAAATAATGATCATATTTAAAAATATTTGTATTAAAGGAAAAAATTGAAAGTTAGATCGCCATGTTAGATGATTTCCGCAGTTTCTAGTCTTAATTGGTCAATGAAATGGGTTTTTTTTTTCTTTTCTTATCTCTTTGTTGAGTGAGCATTCAAGTAATAAGTGAGAATTCAACATTTGTACGCAGGCCTATAAGGTTTGGATTCAACTGCCTATAACGAGAAAGAAAAAACGTACATATACGAATATACATGCGAGTCAATTTTTAAATTTATTGCTTTTGTTATTGACTTAATACATTTATTTATCATTAAATATATAACACTTTCTTTGATGTTTGATCTCTGTTCTGTGTTGAAAATTATTGAATTCGTGTGTTTCTATTATTTTCTAGCTATAATAATTGTTTACGTTTCAACTCGTTTGTAATGTAGGTATCTTTTCGAAAAGCTTATGTGGCCGTGAAAACGGCCGTTTGGTTTTGTGCTGCACACAACACAACTATAGGATCTTTTTACTTGGCGGCTTTCTGTGTCTTTTTGGGAAGGAGCACCGCTTGGATGTTGGGCAGGACACCACCCTGCGCGATGGTCACGCCGGACAGGAGTTTGTTCAATTCTTCGTCGTTGCGGATGGCCAGCTGCAGATGACGGGGAATGATTCTGGTCTTTTTGTTGTCGCGGGCAGCGTTGCCTGCCAACTCCAAGACTTCTGCGGCCAAGTACTCAAGAACGGCAGCCAAGTACACGGGAGCGCCTGCTCCCACTCTCTCGGCGTAGTTGCCCTTTCTCAGCAGACGGTGAATACGACCCACGGGGAACTGCAGTCCGGCGCGGGAAGAACGGCTCTTGGCCTTCCCCTTCACTTTGCCTCCTTTGCCACGTCCAGACATTCTTAACGGTTATGTTCTTTCGTGTACAGTCAACGAATAATCCAGCGACGCCCGCACGCACCAATTTAAACAACCAAGCGGATCCAACGGTGCAGCCAATTAACGCGTCGCTCTGTTGTGCCTTTAGGTGAAATCCGAACAAGTAATGTTTTCTCGGAGGTCCGTAACAAGCTTCTCCTCCTACTCGCATATAAATAGTAAATTTTACCATTTCACTTTATTCATCTCTTCAGTTTGACCTGTCAACTTGAGATCATGCCACCCAAAGTCGGATCCAAAGGCGCCAAGAAAGCAGTCACCAAGGCCAAGACACCGAGGAGCACAGACAAGAAAAGGAGGAAGAGGAGGAGGGAATCTTATGCCATTTACATCTACAAAGTCCTAAAGCAGGTGCACCCTGACACTGGTGTTTCCAGCAAGGCCATGAGCATAATGAACTCCTTCGTCAACGATATCTTTGAGAGAATCGCTGCCGAAGCCTCTCGTTTGGCCCACTACAACAAGCGATCTACAATCACAAGCAGAGAGGTCCAGACTGCTGTCCGTCTCCTTCTGCCCGGTGAACTGGCCAAGCACGCCGTATCTGAGGGCACCAAAGCCGTCACCAAGTACACCAGCAGCAAATAATCTCATTTTGCAAGTACACACACCAAACGGCCCTTTTAAGGGCCAACTAATTTTTTAGAAAAGATACCTTCATATTACATGCGTTATTGAGACACAAATAATATGTACGAGTGTTACAATGTGAATGCATGTGCTCGTAAAAGTGGCAAACGTATAAAAATCCCACATTGTTTACAACTGATTATAATAACAGAAGTAGGATAAATAAAGAAATACAAGTAGGTATTATTATATGAATGAGAGCCAAATTTTATTCACAAATAACTTGAATGTACAACCAAGCATATATCTGAAATAACTGTATCTTCAAATATAAATAAAATACAAGCATGCGAGGTCCATCTGATGTACACAAAATCCTGGTTCATTTGTCCTCTGTATACTGAATTAATTATCAGCGTACATTATATAATTGATAATAAAGTATCTCAATTCAGCTAATATCAATGAAACAGATAAATAAATTCAAGACCCCCCCCCCTCCCCTTTCTTTGACATTGACATATTGGAATTTTCAATCAGTAATTATACATCAATAAAAGTGCAATGACCAAAATGCGATAATTATACATTGACAATTAATTGTCTAACATTAGTCATAATTGTTAAACAAGAAAAAAAAGCATGTCACTCAGCGCCAGTTGGTACCTGTCATTGTCGGTAGATCGATCCCTCAAAATAATACTCAAGACAGCAGCATTATTATTTTAATATATGATTATAATAATAAAAAAAAATTAAATAATATATACTGTTTGTGTGTGTTTATTCAATATTTCTTGTCCAAACCTAAATTCAATACATATTTGTTGCTCTGTATATAGTTTTGAGGAAATATTACGACATAAAGGGTCTTACTCTGTTATTGTTGTGTATTTATTTTACCACTTACAACCATTCTGTATTCAACTTTGTACAGTGAATATCTGTATAACAAGTACTCAGTAAGTAAATGTCTGTCTTAACGATGTTTTAGAGGCATCTTTTCGAAAAATTTGGGTGGCCGTGATAACGGCCGTTTGTGTTTGTTTTAAACTTCTGTCTTGACTGTCAAACTGAATTCTTTAGCCTCCAAATCCGTACAGGGTGCGTCCTTGGCGTTTCAAGGCGTAGACCACGTCCATAGCTGTGACGGTCTTTCTCTTGGCATGCTCCGTGTAGGTTACAGCATCTCGGATCACGTTCTCCAAGAAAACCTTAAGAACTCCACGAGTTTCCTCGTAGATGAGACCGGAAATACGTTTGACACCACCACGGCGAGCAAGACGGCGTATGGCTGGCTTGGTGATACCCTGGATGTTGTCTCTCAAGACTTTTCTGTGTCGCTTAGCGCCTCCTTTTCCAAGACCTTTTCCTCCTTTGCCACGTCCAGACATGTTATAAGTTCAGTCAGTAGTACTGTTCTGATGAACTGATCATGCGTAATTGCCTAATTTATAGTCCAAATTGAGGACCCGTGAGAGCGCACGATGCTTTGAAAAGTTCGGAACGTTACCAAAGCGGTATTGTGACAAGCTTTACGATTGGTCAGCTTGGCATGATGGGAATGTTTACATTTCTTGCCCCACAGGAATTTTAACCACATTTAATTAATTTTGATTCTTTAATTTCTTCACATATAGGCAAGTTTATGTTCAATTTATTCACCTAAACCAAAATATTGGTACGTGGAGGTACATATATACATTTTATACAAACTGGTATACAAAACAACAACAAAAAAAAAAAAAAAAAAAAACATGACAGAAAATGAATAAAAATGATAAAGAGAGAGAGGGGAATTATATCAAGCAGGACAGACAGCATCATAATTTTTTAGGATAAACATACACAATTTTTTGTTTTGTTGTTGTTATTTTTTTTATTTCAGTATTTTTTGCTTTGAGTTTAACAAAATAAATACCGTTGTTGCCGAATGATAATTAAAACGTGGGTGGGTGGGTGGGGATTAAGTTATTCAAAGGAAAGGGGTGTGACAGATAACACCGAAATAATACAAAATGTAGAAGCTGAATGAAACTTTTGATTCTCATTCATTTATGATATCTAGTTATAGATGTGATCATTTATTTGATTTCCTCTTTTCTCAGTTAATTTTCAAAGGCAACTTTAAGCAGTGACCAAACCGGCTTTATAAATGAGCCTTTTTCATTTTATTACACGCCACGTTAGAACGAATATCGTTATATTTGACGTTGTTTAGAAATCAATAAAAATCATACTTTGAATATAAATGAAATACGGAATTGCAGTTCTGAAATGCATGTACTCGCATATGTGCATAGCTGTAGAACTAATGAGATAAAGTTGTAATACTGTTATTATTTTTTGCTTCGACACATTCCATCATATTCTATTTAAATAATTGTGCTATTTTCTAATTTATTTCGCAAAATTCTTGAATGTATTCTAGAGGGGCAGGTTGATGGACTTGTACAAAATATAGTTTCAAGATGTGTAGACAACTTCTACAACAAATTGATGATGACAATAGTACTATGAAATTGTCTAGCATTGTGCTCTTTCATAATTTATGTAATTATATATATGCAAGGCACAGATATATTCACTGAAGGATGTATTGTGTCTCAACATTTTTTTTTTTTTTTTTTTTTCCAATTTGGGGGCATTGTTCGCTGAATTTGATAAAATTTATTAATTTCGGCCAAATAATTCAACATTATTTTCAGAGATGTTTCAACGTCTGAACAGAAGGCATCTTTTCGAAGAATGTAGGTGGCCGTGAAAACGGCCGTTTGCTTTAGGACTTGAAATACAGCTTAAAATTAAGCACGCTCTCCACGAATACGTCTGGCCAGCTGGATGTCTTTGGGCATGATGGTTACTCTCTTGGCGTGAATGGCGCACAGGTTGGTGTCCTCAAAGAGACCAACAAGGTAAGCTTCGCTTGCTTCCTGTAAAGCCATGACAGCTGAACTCTGGAAACGCAAGTCGGTCTTAAAATCCTGAGCGATTTCCCGGACCAAGCGCTGGAATGGCAGCTTCCTGATGAGAAGCTCAGTGCTCTTCTGGTATCTCCGAATTTCACGGAGGGCGACAGTTCCTGGCCTGTATCTATGCGGTTTCTTAACGCCACCCGTGGCTGGTGCGCTTTTACGAGCAGCTTTGGTAGCGAGCTGTTTTCTGGGGGCCTTGCCTCCTGTAGATTTTCGTGCCGTCTGCTTGGTACGTGCCATGCTATCTCCTCAGATTATTCAAACTCGAATGAATGAAGTGGCAGTGTTGCGCCGTGAACTTATATATCTTTGTAAGCTCAAGTTGAAAATCGCTGCGGTCTACCAGTCGGCTTAGTCGATTGGCTGGTGCCCGCAGTAACACTCGCTACGATTAGTCAGGTGAACGAGATGACCATTGGCTACGTCTGTAGGTAGTTTCAATCCACAGAATTGCCCCAAAAGAAAAAGAAAATCAAGTCGGTTTTTGACACATGATTTCACTGCAGATACATATAGTCAAATATTTTTTTTTTAAATATATATATGGTGAATAATGGGGATGAATGTAACGTCAATTGAATAGAAAATAGAATTATTTATTATATATATATACATATATTTTCAATTCGTTATTGAAGCAAAATGCATTTTCGAAAAATATATATTATATATTTCTTGTCATTATTTCCTCCTACCATTATCTGAACAAGCCCAGTAATATTACTAAGTATCATGATACTTGCAGATAATCAGAATGGTGCATATAGGATGAACAGGAATTACCCTGTTGCAAAAACAAGAACAAAACAAATAATACAAATAAATGAATAATTAATTAAATGAATGAATAATTAAATAAATGAATGAATGAATAAATGAAAAGAATAAATAAATGAAACGAATAAGAATGTATGTATCTGTCTTTCAATAGGTACGCATGAACTTTTATTCCATTCGTTCCACATTTGATTCCAAATAAAGTGGGGGGGAAAAAAAAGAAAAAAAAATATTAACAATAATAATAATAATAATAAATAAATAAATAAAATAAATTAATAAATAAAATTAAATAAAATAAAGAAAATTAATAATAATAATAAAACTTCAAAAAAAAGAAAAGAAAAAAAAATACTAGAATGATAACACTAATAATAATGGCCATATAGTTTGCGTAGGCGTTGTGATGTGGAAAAAGTAAAATTTTATTTACTTGAGGGAGGGTATGTAAACAAAATAAAAACTGACTTTTGTTTCTTCTTCTTCTCAGAAACAGCATGTTAATATTATCATGACTTTGTAATTTGCTTCCAGTCGAAGACAAATAAACTATGTGTAATAGGTAAGTGTACTTCTTGTTTATTCATTTTGTGTTTCCATTAGTACATGTATGTAATAGAGGCATCTTTTCTAAAAATGTTGGTAGCCCTGAAAAGGGCTTTTGTAATTGGTTTAAGACAATTGGCAGCCTACGCCTTGGTGGCTTTCTTTGGGGTTTTTGACTTCTTGGCTGTGGCTTTCTTGGGCGCTTTGGTTTTCGTAGGCTTTGGAGCTGCCTTGGCTTTCTTGGGAGACTTAGTAGCTGCTTTCTTCTTGGGAGACTCGGCCTTCTTGGGTGCTGCAGGTTTCTTAACAGCCTTTTTCTTTTCTGTTGGCTTTTTCTCCCCGGTTGTCTTCTTGGGTTTGGTCGTTTTCTTGGGCTTGGCAGCCTTAGGTTTGGTGACTTTTTTGGTCTTGGGTTTCTTCTCCGTCTTGGGCTTCTCTCCCAGCTTGAAGGAACCACTGGCACCTGTACCCTTGGCCTGTTTGAGAACTCCCTTCTTGACTCCGTTCTTGAGGGCCATCTTCAGATGGGTGTTGACACTAGAGGCGTCATTACCGACTTTGTAGTTGCCCATGATGTACTTGAGAATAGCTTGTCTCGAGGAACCTCCGCGCTCCTTCAGGGCAGCCACAGCAGCGCTGATCATCTCGATGTACTTGGGATGGGCGGGGACCGTCTTGGGTTTGGAAACCTTCTTCTTGGCGGGGGATTTTGCTGGTGCGGCGTCTGCCATAATTTTTTTGTCCTGTTTTCTACAACTGATGTGAACGACGTTATCGACGATAAGGAAATGAATGAAATCACCTCCGCCGATGGCCTTATTTGAGTGGCGGCGAGCGCGGACCTCCGTGAAAACTCCCCAATTGTCGACAGCGTAGAGGATTGAACTCGTCCAACTTTGTGTTTCAATACCTGTAATTTTTCCGATATTGTCCTCCCAATTTTACTTAATTTTCTCAAATATGTCACTGTGCGTTTTCTTGAAATATTTTCCTACATAACTGTTTCCGTTTAAGGTTCTTAATCTGTCATTTTAAAGGAGGAATTGTCTGTTGATTCTGAAAATGCGCTGTTCCCTGGAGCCCAGAAGCGACTAATTTTGATTAAAACACGAAAACAAGAGGAATAGAACACGAGTAAGGGATTGAAGTACTTACTACATTGCTATGCGATAAAACATACATGTACATTTCTTTCAATTGTCTTATATGTTACTTAAAATCCGAATGAAAATGCAAACATTCGGCACAAACACGCGCACAATGGATAGTGATGTGTGCCTTGCATTTCATATGAAATGGAGAGAAAAAAAACAAAACAAAAACAAAACAACAAAAAAAAAAAACAAACAAACAAACAAACAAAAGGGTCATATGAAGAGAAATCACGGAATCTCACAAATTGTTGAATGTTCAAATATATATCTAATATACTTTCTAGATCAGTGGATGTTCACCCCCTTAAAGGGACAACATATAATTTCTTTTCGAATATTTAAATACATGACACCTACTTTATAATTATAACACCGAGGACACCGGGAAGATCCAGACCGTACGTAACGTACCACATTCGGTGGTACAACGTCTGAATTTCTCAGTATAATTATATCATAAGAATATACATAACTGACATCCTTGTAAATTACATGAAAAAAAAAAAATCACATAAAAAGGGCGTGTATTTAATAATTGTAGAACACTCACTTAATTAGTAGTTATACATAAGAGAGAGACAGAGAGAGACGAACAAGGCGAATCATGGGAGTAGCTTATTCATTGATATTAATTTGTTTCTTGTAATTTACACACACAAATAATTGAGTACATGTAAATAAACAGAATGTGGTCAAAAGCCAATGTATTTAAAATCTATATCTTTCAAGTTGAACAAGACAACCAGTATATAATACAAGACAATACAATACATTGATACAAGCATCAAATTGGTTGCACACTTTCCACGTGCAGATCATGATTCCCTGCATCTATATGTCACGTGACGATGCAGATGTGCTGCACGGCGCAGTGATGGACATCGCAATAAATGTAAAGTGTTAAAAAAAATGTCGTTTAGTCATTCGCATCGGTAGTCTATTCGAAAGAAAATTTACTACCAGTGTTTAATTGTGTTAGTACTGTAAGTATCCGGAAACTGGCATCGAGTTGCTTTTATTCACTCTTATTATGGGAAGCACACTTTTTTGAATAAGAACATTCAAGACATAATATAAACCACATCTTCTTATTCTTATGAGATTCTTATATTCATCACTTTTATCTATTTTATCAATTAGGAATTTTGTCTAAATAATCATCATATAAAACAATAGCGAGGGGGAAAAAAAAAAGAAGAAGAAACATTAAGGATTTAACTGGAGTTACAGATCTTTTGAATATGTTAATAAAATAATGATCATATTTAAAAATATTTGTATTAAAGGAAAAAATTGAAAGTTAGATCGCCATGTTAGATGATTTCCGCAGTTTCTAGTCTTAATTGGTCAATGAAATGGGTTTTTTTTTTTCTTTTCTTATCTCTTTGTTGAGTGAGCATTCAAGTAATAAGTGAGAATTCAACATTTGTACGCAGGCCTATAAGGTTTGGATTCAACTGCCTATAACGAGAAAGAAAAAACGTACATATACGAATATACATGCGAGTCAATTTTTAAATTTATTGCTTTTGTTATTGACTTAATACATTTATTTATCATTAAATATATAACACTTTCTTTGATGTTTGATCTCTGTTCTGTGTTGAAAATTATTGAATTCGTGTGTTTCTATTATTTTCTAGCTATAATAATTGTTTACGTTTCAACTCGTTTGTAATGTAGGTATCTTTTCGAAAAGCTTATGTGGCCGTGAAAACGGCCGTTTGGTTTTGTGCTGCACACAACACAACTATAGGATCTTTTTACTTGGCGGCTTTCTGTGTCTTTTTGGGAAGGAGCACCGCTTGGATGTTGGGCAGGACACCACCCTGCGCGATGGTCACGCCGGACAGGAGTTTGTTCAATTCTTCGTCGTTGCGGATGGCCAGCTGCAGATGACGGGGAATGATTCTGGTCTTTTTGTTGTCGCGGGCAGCGTTGCCTGCCAACTCCAAGACTTCTGCGGCCAAGTACTCAAGAACGGCAGCTAAGTACACGGGAGCGCCTGCTCCCACTCTCTCGGCGTAGTTGCCCTTTCTCAGCAGACGGTGAATACGACCCACGGGGAACTGCAGTCCGGCGCGGGAAGAACGGCTCTTGGCCTTCCCCTTCACTTTGCCTCCTTTGCCACGTCCAGACATTCTTAACGGTTATGTTCTTTCGTGTACAGTCAACGAATAATCCAGCGACGCCCGCACGCACCAATTTAAACAACCAAGCGGATCCAACGGTGCAGCCAATTAACGCGTCGCTCTGTTGTGCCTTTAGGTGAAATCCGAACAAGTAATGTTTTCTCGGAGGTCCGTAACAAGCTTCTCCTCCTACTCGCATATAAATAGTAAATTTTACCATTTCACTTTATTCATCTCTTCAGTTTGACCTGTCAACTTGAGATCATGCCACCCAAAGTCGGATCCAAAGGCGCCAAGAAAGCAGTCACCAAGGCCAAGACACCGAGGAGCACAGACAAGAAAAGGAGGAAGAGGAGGAGGGAATCTTATGCCATTTACATCTACAAAGTCCTAAAGCAGGTGCACCCTGACACTGGTGTTTCCAGCAAGGCCATGAGCATAATGAACTCCTTCGTCAACGATATCTTTGAGAGAATCGCTGCCGAAGCCTCTCGTTTGGCCCACTACAACAAGCGATCTACAATCACAAGCAGAGAGGTCCAGACTGCTGTCCGTCTCCTTCTGCCCGGTGAACTGGCCAAGCACGCCGTATCTGAGGGCACCAAAGCCGTCACCAAGTACACCAGCAGCAAATAATCTCATTTTGCAAGTACACACACCAAACGGCCCTTTTAAGGGCCAACTAATTTTTTAGAAAAGATACCTTCATATTACATGCGTTATTGAGACACAAATAATATGTACGAGTGTTACAATGTGAATGCATGTGCTCGTAAAAGTGGCAAACGTATAAAAATCCCACATTGTTTACAACTGATTATAATAACAGAAGTAGGATAAATAAAGAAATACAAGTAGGTATTATTATATGAATGAGAGCCAAATTTTATTCACAAATAACTTGAATGTACAACCAAGCATATATCTGAAATAACTGTATCTTCAAATATAAATAAAATACAAGCATGCGAGGTCCATCTGATGTACACAAAATCCTGGTTCATTTGTCCTCTGTATACTGAATTAATTATCAGCGTACATTATATAATTGATAATAAAGTATCTCAATTCAGCTAATATCAATGAAACAGATAAATAAATTCAAGACCCCCCCCCCTCCCCTTTCTTTGACATTGACATATTGGAATTTTCAATCAGTAATTATACATCAATAAAAGTGCAATGACCAAAATGCGATAATTATACATTGACAATTAATTGTCTAACATTAGTCATAATTGTTAAACAAGAAAAAAAAGCATGTCACTCAGCGCCAGTTGGTACCTGTCATTGTCGGTAGATCGATCCCTCAAAATAATACTCAAGACAGCAGCATTATTATTTTAATATATGATTATAATAATAAAAAAAAATTAAATAATATATACTGTTTGTGTGTGTTTATTCAATATTTCTTGTCCAAACCTAAATTCAATACATATTTGTTGCTCTGTATATAGTTTTGAGGAAATATTACGACATAAAGGGTCTTACTCTGTTATTGTTGTGTATTTATTTTACCACTTACAACCATTCTGTATTCAACTTTGTACAGTGAATATCTGTATAACAAGTACTCAGTAAGTAAATGTCTGTCTTAACGATGTTTTAGAGGCATCTTTTCGAAAAATTTGGGTGGCCGTGATAACGGCCGTTTGTGTTTGTTTTAAACTTCTGTCTTGACTGTCAAACTGAATTCTTTAGCCTCCAAATCCGTACAGGGTGCGTCCTTGGCGTTTCAAGGCGTAGACCACGTCCATAGCTGTGACGGTCTTTCTCTTGGCATGCTCCGTGTAGGTTACAGCATCTCGGATCACGTTCTCCAAGAAAACCTTAAGAACTCCACGAGTTTCCTCGTAGATGAGACCGGAAATACGTTTGACACCACCACGGCGAGCAAGACGGCGTATGGCTGGCTTGGTGATACCCTGGATGTTGTCTCTCAAGACTTTTCTGTGTCGCTTAGCGCCTCCTTTTCCAAGACCTTTTCCTCCTTTGCCACGTCCAGACATGTTATAAGTTCAGTCAGTAGTACTGTTCTGATGAACTGATCATGCGTAATTGCCTAATTTATAGTCCAAATTGAGGACCCGTGAGAGCGCACGATGCTTTGAAAAGTTCGGAACGTTACCAAAGCGGTATTGTGACAAGCTTTACGATTGGTCAGCTTGGCATGATGGGAATGTTTACATTTCTTGCCCCACAGGAATTTTAACCACATTTAATTAATTTTGATTCTTTAATTTCTTCACATATAGGCAAGTTTATGTTCAATTTATTCACCTAAACCAAAATATTGGTACGTGGAGGTACATATATACATTTTATACAAACTGGTATACAAAACAACAACAAAAAAAAAAAAAAAAAAACATGACAGAAAATGAATAAAAATGATAAAGAGAGAGAGGGGAATTATATCAAGCAGGACAGACAGCATCATAATTTTTTAGGATAAACATACACAATTTTTTGTTTTGTTGTTGTTATTTTTTTTATTTCAGTATTTTTTGCTTTGAGTTTAACAAAATAAATACCGTTGTTGCCGAATGATAATTAAAACGTGGGTGGGTGGGTGGGGATTAAGTTATTCAAAGGAAAGGGGTGTGACAGATAACACCGAAATAATACAAAATGTAGAAGCTGAATGAAACTTTTGATTCTCATTCATTTATGATATCTAGTTATAGATGTGATCATTTATTTGATTTCCTCTTTTCTCAGTTAATTTTCAAAGGCAACTTTAAGCAGTGACCAAACCGGCTTTATAAATGAGCCTTTTTCATTTTATTACACGCCACGTTAGAACGAATATCGTTATATTTGACGTTGTTTAGAAATCAATAAAAATCATACTTTGAATATAAATGAAATACGGAATTGCAGTTCTGAAATGCATGTACTCGCATATGTGCATAGCTGTAGAACTAATGAGATAAAGTTGTAATACTGTTATTATTTTTTGCTTCGACACATTCCATCATATTCTATTTAAATAATTGTGCTATTTTCTAATTTATTTCGCAAAATTCTTGAATGTATTCTAGAGGGGCAGGTTGATGGACTTGTACAAAATATAGTTTCAAGATGTGTAGACAACTTCTACAACAAATTGATGATGACAATAGTACTATGAAATTGTCTAGCATTGTGCTCTTTCATAATTTATGTAATTATATATATGCAAGGCACAGATATATTCACTGAAGGATGTATTGTGTCTCAACATTTTTTTTTTTTTTTTTTTTTTTTTTCCAATTTGGGGGCATTGTTCGCTGAATTTGATAAAATTTATTAATTTCGGCCAAATAATTCAACATTATTTTCAGAGATGTTTCAACGTCTGAACAGAAGGCATCTTTTCGAAGAATGTAGGTGGCCGTGAAAACGGCCGTTTGCTTTAGGACTTGAAATACAGCTTAAAATTAAGCACGCTCTCCACGAATACGTCTGGCCAGCTGGATGTCTTTGGGCATGATGGTTACTCTCTTGGCGTGAATGGCGCACAGGTTGGTGTCCTCAAAGAGACCAACAAGGTAAGCTTCGCTTGCTTCCTGTAAAGCCATGACAGCTGAACTCTGGAAACGCAAGTCGGTCTTAAAATCCTGAGCGATTTCCCGGACCAAGCGCTGGAATGGCAGCTTCCTGATGAGAAGCTCAGTGCTCTTCTGGTATCTCCGAATTTCACGGAGGGCGACAGTTCCTGGCCTGTATCTATGCGGTTTCTTAACGCCACCCGTGGCTGGTGCGCTTTTACGAGCAGCTTTGGTAGCGAGCTGTTTTCTGGGGGCCTTGCCTCCTGTAGATTTTCGTGCCGTCTGCTTGGTACGTGCCATGCTATCTCCTCAGATTATTCAAACTCGAATGAATGAAGTGGCAGTGTTGCGCCGTGAAC
The DNA here is from genome assembly GCF_033153115.1 of Saccostrea echinata. NCBI lineage: Eukaryota > Metazoa > Mollusca > Bivalvia > Ostreida > Ostreidae > Saccostrea > Saccostrea echinata. Next base: position 24,284 of record NW_026889994.1, read on the forward strand.
TTATATATCTTTGTAAGCTCAAGTTGAAAATCGCTGCGGTCTACCAGTCGGCTTAGTCGATTGGCTGGTGCCCGCAGTAACACTCGCTACGATTAGTCAGGTGAACGAGATGACCATTGGCTACGTCTGTAGGTAGTTTCAATCCACAGAATTGCCCCAAAAGAAAAAGAAAATCAAGTCGGTTTTTGACACATGATTTCACTGCAGATACATATAGTCAAATATTTTTTTTTTAAATATATATATGGTGAATAATGGGGATGAATGTAACGTCAATTGAATAGAAAATAGAATTATTTATTATATATATATACATATATTTTCAATTCGTTATTGAAGCAAAATGCATTTTCGAAAAATATATATTATATATTTCTTGTCATTATTTCCTCCTACCATTATCTGAACAAGCCCAGTAATATTACTAAGTATCATGATACTTGCAGATAATCAGAATGGTGCATATAGGATGAACAGGAATTACCCTGTTGCAAAAACAAGAACAAAACAAATAATACAAATAAATGAATAATTAATTAAATGAATGAATAATTAAATAAATGAATGAATGAATAAATGAAAAGAATAAATAAATGAAACGAATAAGAATGTATGTATCTGTCTTTCAATAGGTACGCATGAACTTTTATTCCATTCGTTCCACATTTGATTCCAAATAAAGTGGGGGGGAAAAAAAAGAAAAAAAAATATTAACAATAATAATAATAATAATAAATAAATAAATAAAATAAATTAATAAATAAAATTAAATAAAATAAAGAAAATTAATAATAATAATAAAACTTCAAAAAAAAGAAAAGAAAAAAAAATACTAGAATGATAACACTAATAATAATGGCCATATAGTTTGCGTAGGCGTTGTGATGTGGAAAAAGTAAAATTTTATTTACTTGAGGGAGGGTATGTAAACAAAATAAAAACTGACTTTTGTTTCTTCTTCTTCTCAGAAACAGCATGTTAATATTATCATGACTTTGTAATTTGCTTCCAGTCGAAGACAAATAAACTATGTGTAATAGGTAAGTGTACTTCTTGTTTATTCATTTTGTGTTTCCATTAGTACATGTATGTAATAGAGGCATCTTTTCTAAAAATGTTGGTAGCCCTGAAAAGGGCTTTTGTAATTGGTTTAAGACAATTGGCAGCCTACGCCTTGGTGGCTTTCTTTGGGGTTTTTGACTTCTTGGCTGTGGCTTTCTTGGGCGCTTTGGTTTTCGTAGGCTTTGGAGCTGCCTTGGCTTTCTTGGGAGACTTAGTAGCTGCTTTCTTCTTGGGAGACTCGGCCTTCTTGGGTGCTGCAGGTTTCTTAACAGCCTTTTTCTTTTCTGTTGGCTTTTTCTCCCCGGTTGTCTTCTTGGGTTTGGTCGTTTTCTTGGGCTTGGCAGCCTTAGGTTTGGTGACTTTTTTGGTCTTGGGTTTCTTCTCCGTCTTGGGCTTCTCTCCCAGCTTGAAGGAACCACTGGCACCTGTACCCTTGGCCTGTTTGAGAACTCCCTTCTTGACTCCGTTCTTGAGGGCCATCTTCAGATGGGTGTTGACACTAGAGGCGTCATTACCGACTTTGTAGTTGCCCATGATGTACTTGAGAATAGCTTGTCTCGAGGAACCTCCGCGCTCCTTCAGGGCAGCCACAGCAGCGCTGATCATCTCGATGTACTTGGGATGGGCGGGGACCGTCTTGGGTTTGGAAACCTTCTTCTTGGCGGGGGATTTTGCTGGTGCGGCGTCTGCCATAATTTTTTTGTCCTGTTTTCTACAACTGATGTGAACGACGTTATCGACGATAAGGAAATGAATGAAATCACCTCCGCCGATGGCCTTATTTGAGTGGCGGCGAGCGCGGACCTCCGTGAAAACTCCCCAATTGTCGACAGCGTAGAGGATTGAACTCGTCCAACTTTGTGTTTCAATACCTGTAATTTTTCCGATATTGTCCTCCCAATTTTACTTAATTTTCTCAAATATGTCACTGTGCGTTTTCTTGAAATATTTTCCTACATAACTGTTTCCGTTTAAGGTTCTTAATCTGTCATTTTAAAGGAGGAATTGTCTGTTGATTCTGAAAATGCGCTGTTCCCTGGAGCCCAGAAGCGACTAATTTTGATTAAAACACGAAAACAAGAGGAATAGAACACGAGTAAGGGATTGAAGTACTTACTACATTGCTATGCGATAAAACATACATGTACATTTCTTTCAATTGTCTTATATGTTACTTAAAATCCGAATGAAAATGCAAACATTCGGCACAAACACGCGCACAATGGATAGTGATGTGTGCCTTGCATTTCATATGAAATGGAGAGAAAAAAAACAAAACAAAAACAAAACAACAAAAAAAAAAACAAACAAACAAACAAACAAAAGGGTCATATGAAGAGAAATCACGGAATCTCACAAATTGTTGAATGTTCAAATATATATCTAATATACTTTCTAGATCAGTGGATGTTCACCCCCTTAAAGGGACAACATATAATTTCTTTTCGAATATTTAAATACATGACACCTACTTTATAATTATAACACCGAGGACACCGGGAAGATCCAGACCGTACGTAACGTACCACATTCGGTGGTACAACGTCTGAATTTCTCAGTATAATTATATCATAAGAATATACATAACTGACATCCTTGTAAATTACATGAAAAAAAAAAAAAATCACATAAAAAGGGCGTGTATTTAATAATTGTAGAACACTCACTTAATTAGTAGTTATACATAAGAGAGAGACAGAGAGAGACGAACAAGGCGAATCATGGGAGTAGCTTATTCATTGATATTAATTTGTTTCTTGTAATTTACACACACAAATAATTGAGTACATGTAAATAAACAGAATGTGGTCAAAAGCCAATGTATTTAAAATCTATATCTTTCAAGTTGAACAAGACAACCAGTATATAATACAAGACAATACAATACATTGATACAAGCATCAAATTGGTTGCACACTTTCCACGTGCAGATCATGATTCCCTGCATCTATATGTCACGTGACGATGCAGATGTGCTGCACGGCGCAGTGATGGACATCGCAATAAATGTAAAGTGTTAAAAAAAATGTCGTTTAGTCATTCGCATCGGTAGTCTATTCGAAAGAAAATTTACTACCAGTGTTTAATTGTGTTAGTACTGTAAGTATCCGGAAACTGGCATCGAGTTGCTTTTATTCACTCTTATTATGGGAAGCACACTTTTTTGAATAAGAACATTCAAGACATAATATAAACCACATCTTCTTATTCTTATGAGATTCTTATATTCATCACTTTTATCTATTTTATCAATTAGGAATTTTGTCTAAATAATCATCATATAAAACAATAGCGAGGGGGAAAAAAAAAGAAGAAGAAACATTAAGGATTTAACTGGAGTTACAGATCTTTTGAATATGTTAATAAAATAATGATCATATTTAAAAATATTTGTATTAAAGGAAAAAATTGAAAGTTAGATCGCCATGTTAGATGATTTCCGCAGTTTCTAGTCTTAATTGGTCAATGAAATGGGTTTTTTTTTTCTTTTCTTATCTCTTTGTTGAGTGAGCATTCAAGTAATAAGTGAGAATTCAACATTTGTACGCAGGCCTATAAGGTTTGGATTCAACTGCCTATAACGAGAAAGAAAAAACGTACATATACGAATATACATGCGAGTCAATTTTTAAATTTATTGCTTTTGTTATTGACTTAATACATTTATTTATCATTAAATATATAACACTTTCTTTGATGTTTGATCTCTGTTCTGTGTTGAAAATTATTGAATTCGTGTGTTTCTATTATTTTCTAGCTATAATAATTGTTTACGTTTCAACTCGTTTGTAATGTAGGTATCTTTTCGAAAAGCTTATGTGGCCGTGAAAACGGCCGTTTGGTTTTGTGCTGCACACAACACAACTATAGGATCTTTTTACTTGGCGGCTTTCTGTGTCTTTTTGGGAAGGAGCACCGCTTGGATGTTGGGCAGGACACCACCCTGCGCGATGGTCACGCCGGACAGGAGTTTGTTCAATTCTTCGTCGTTGCGGATGGCCAGCTGCAGATGACGGGGAATGATTCTGGTCTTTTTGTTGTCGCGGGCAGCGTTGCCTGCCAACTCCAAGACTTCTGCGGCCAAGTACTCAAGAACGGCAGCCAAGTACACGGGAGCGCCTGCTCCCACTCTCTCGGCGTAGTTGCCCTTTCTCAGCAGACGGTGAATACGACCCACGGGGAACTGCAGTCCGGCGCGGGAAGAACGGCTCTTGGCCTTCCCCTTCACTTTGCCTCCTTTGCCACGTCCAGACATTCTTAACGGTTATGTTCTTTCGTGTACAGTCAACGAATAATCCAGCGACGCCCGCACGCACCAATTTAAACAACCAAGCGGATCCAACGGTGCAGCCAATTAACGCGTCGCTCTGTTGTGCCTTTAGGTGAAATCCGAACAAGTAATGTTTTCTCGGAGGTCCGTAACAAGCTTCTCCTCCTACTCGCATATAAATAGTAAATTTTACCATTTCACTTTATTCATCTCTTCAGTTTGACCTGTCAACTTGAGATCATGCCACCCAAAGTCGGATCCAAAGGCGCCAAGAAAGCAGTCACCAAGGCCAAGACACCGAGGAGCACAGACAAGAAAAGGAGGAAGAGGAGGAGGGAATCTTATGCCATTTACATCTACAAAGTCCTAAAGCAGGTGCACCCTGACACTGGTGTTTCCAGCAAGGCCATGAGCATAATGAACTCCTTCGTCAACGATATCTTTGAGAGAATCGCTGCCGAAGCCTCTCGTTTGGCCCACTACAACAAGCGATCTACAATCACAAGCAGAGAGGTCCAGACTGCTGTCCGTCTCCTTCTGCCCGGTGAACTGGCCAAGCACGCCGTATCTGAGGGCACCAAAGCCGTCACCAAGTACACCAGCAGCAAATAATCTCATTTTGCAAGTACACACACCAAACGGCCCTTTTAAGGGCCAACTAATTTTTTAGAAAAGATACCTTCATATTACATGCGTTATTGAGACACAAATAATATGTACGAGTGTTACAATGTGAATGCATGTGCTCGTAAAAGTGGCAAACGTATAAAAATCCCACATTGTTTACAACTGATTATAATAACAGAAGTAGGATAAATAAAGAAATACAAGTAGGTATTATTATATGAATGAGAGCCAAATTTTATTCACAAATAACTTGAATGTACAACCAAGCATATATCTGAAATAACTGTATCTTCAAATATAAATAAAATACAAGCATGCGAGGTCCATCTGATGTACACAAAATCCTGGTTCATTTGTCCTCTGTATACTGAATTAATTATCAGCGTACATTATATAATTGATAATAAAGTATCTCAATTCAGCTAATATCAATGAAACAGATAAATAAATTCAAGACCCCCCCCCTCCCCTTTCTTTGACATTGACATATTGGAATTTTCAATCAGTAATTATACATCAATAAAAGTGCAATGACCAAAATGCGATAATTATACATTGACAATTAATTGTCTAACATTAGTCATAATTGTTAAACAAGAAAAAAAAGCATGTCACTCAGCGCCAGTTGGTACCTGTCATTGTCGGTAGATCGATCCCTCAAAATAATACTCAAGACAGCAGCATTATTATTTTAATATATGATTATAATAATAAAAAAAAATTAAATAATATATACTGTTTGTGTGTGTTTATTCAATATTTCTTGTCCAAACCTAAATTCAATACATATTTGTTGCTCTGTATATAGTTTTGAGGAAATATTACGACATAAAGGGTCTTACTCTGTTATTGTTGTGTATTTATTTTACCACTTACAACCATTCTGTATTCAACTTTGTACAGTGAATATCTGTATAACAAGTACTCAGTAAGTAAATGTCTGTCTTAACGATGTTTTAGAGGCATCTTTTCGAAAAATTTGGGTGGCCGTGATAACGGCCGTTTGTGTTTGTTTTAAACTTCTGTCTTGACTGTCAAACTGAATTCTTTAGCCTCCAAATCCGTACAGGGTGCGTCCTTGGCGTTTCAAGGCGTAGACCACGTCCATAGCTGTGACGGTCTTTCTCTTGGCATGCTCCGTGTAGGTTACAGCATCTCGGATCACGTTCTCCAAGAAAACCTTAAGAACTCCACGAGTTTCCTCGTAGATGAGACCGGAAATACGTTTGACACCACCACGGCGAGCAAGACGGCGTATGGCTGGCTTGGTGATACCCTGGATGTTGTCTCTCAAGACTTTTCTGTGTCGCTTAGCGCCTCCTTTTCCAAGACCTTTTCCTCCTTTGCCACGTCCAGACATGTTATAAGTTCAGTCAGTAGTACTGTTCTGATGAACTGATCATGCGTAATTGCCTAATTTATAGTCCAAATTGAGGACCCGTGAGAGCGCACGATGCTTTGAAAAGTTCGGAACGTTACCAAAGCGGTATTGTGACAAGCTTTACGATTGGTCAGCTTGGCATGATGGGAATGTTTACATTTCTTGCCCCACAGGAATTTTAACCACATTTAATTAATTTTGATTCTTTAATTTCTTCACATATAGGCAAGTTTATGTTCAATTTATTCACCTAAACCAAAATATTGGTACGTGGAGGTACATATATACATTTTATACAAACTGGTATACAAAACAACAACAAAAAAAAAAAAAAAAAAACATGACAGAAAATGAATAAAAATGATAAAGAGAGAGAGGGGAATTATATCAAGCAGGACAGACAGCATCATAATTTTTTAGGATAAACATACACAATTTTTGTTTTGTTGTTGTTATTTTTTTTATTTCAGTATTTTTTGCTTTGAGTTTAACAAAATAAATACCGTTGTTGCCGAATGATAATTAAAACGTGGGTGGGTGGGTGGGGATTAAGTTATTCAAAGGAAAGGGGTGTGACAGATAACACCGAAATAATACAAAATGTAGAAGCTGAATGAAACTTTTGATTCTCATTCATTTATGATATCTAGTTATAGATGTGATCATTTATTTGATTTCCTCTTTTCTCAGTTAATTTTCAAAGGCAACTTTAAGCAGTGACCAAACCGGCTTTATAAATGAGCCTTTTTCATTTTATTACACGCCACGTTAGAACGAATATCGTTATATTTGACGTTGTTTAGAAATCAATAAAAATCATACTTTGAATATAAATGAAATACGGAATTGCAGTTCTGAAATGCATGTACTCGCATATGTGCATAGCTGTAGAACTAATGAGATAAAGTTGTAATACTGTTATTATTTTTTGCTTCGACACATTCCATCATATTCTATTTAAATAATTGTGCTATTTTCTAATTTATTTCGCAAAATTCTTGAATGTATTCTAGAGGGGCAGGTTGATGGACTTGTACAAAATATAGTTTCAAGATGTGTAGACAACTTCTACAACAAATTGATGATGACAATAGTACTATGAAATTGTCTAGCATTGTGCTCTTTCATAATTTATGTAATTATATATATGCAAGGCACAGATATATTCACTGAAGGATGTATTGTGTCTCAACATTTTTTTTTTTTTTTTTTTTTTTTTTTTTTTTCCAATTTGGGGGCATTGTTCGCTGAATTTGATAAAATTTATTAATTTCGGCCAAATAATTCAACATTATTTTCAGAGATGTTTCAACGTCTGAACAGAAGGCATCTTTTCGAAGAATGTAGGTGGCCGTGAAAACGGCCGTTTGCTTTAGGACTTGAAATACAGCTTAAAATTAAGCACGCTCTCCACGAATACGTCTGGCCAGCTGGATGTCTTTGGGCATGATGGTTACTCTCTTGGCGTGAATGGCGCACAGGTTGGTGTCCTCAAAGAGACCAACAAGGTAAGCTTCGCTTGCTTCCTGTAAAGCCATGACAGCTGAACTCTGGAAACGCAAGTCGGTCTTAAAATCCTGAGCGATTTCCCGGACCAAGCGCTGGAATGGCAGCTTCCTGATGAGAAGCTCAGTGCTCTTCTGGTATCTCCGAATTTCACGGAGGGCGACAGTTCCTGGCCTGTATCTATGCGGTTTCTTAACGCCACCCGTGGCTGGTGCGCTTTTACGAGCAGCTTT
>NW_026889995.1:0-14545 GCF_033153115.1 Saccostrea echinata
GCAGAATTTCAACATGATGAAATCTTAATTGTTGAGACCTTAGGTTTCTGATTTTTTTCCTGAATTACTGGTATGACTTTAACTCATGTATCACATTTGACCTTTCATGTATTTACATGTAATTACATGTAATATTGTATAACATGTACCCCACCCTTGGGGGATCCATTTTTTAAATATTCAGCTTATGTAGCATTTATGTAAATTGTTAATTTTTCAGAAAACTTGAAAAATATTGCTGTATCATTAATGCTTTATGCTTAATTTGACTAACTTTACTGATTCATTTTCATTTAAGCACTGTAGAGGACTTTCATCTTTCAGCTTCCTCGGCCCTGGGAGAGGTTGGTACCTGATCCGCATGAGCATTTTCTCTATAAAAGAAGACGGAGACTCGCTATCCACCGAATGTATTTTGTTGGACAGTTTTCTGTACATCGCAGGTATATTTTTCATCTTTTCACTTTCCAGCCTATTGTTGTGTGGTACATTTTGGGGTTTAAAGTAATACTTATTGCATTTCTTGATTTTTTAAAATTGATCAGAATTCCCCTTTTCTAGGCATAAATTTCAATAATGTAGCTTATGGATAGTACTGTTTAAGACTACAGAGACTGAACTTTAATTTGTTGTCAAAAGGATTGCCTTTCTCTTGTCTAAATTAATTGTAAACAAATATAATAGGGGGCACCTGCTATTTCTCTAAGTGCCTTTCACTGGGGGTAGTGAAACATTTCTGCACATACTTAATCAGCAGGATGGGTTAGATAAGAATCAATTAGTATATCAGAGTCTTAAATTATTTACTTCTCATAAGCATCAAAAAAATTCTGAATCAGTCTTTTTAAAAACTTTAAATTTTGCTTAATTAGCTATGATTTGTCAAATTTTGGAGCTTTTTTTGAATTGTGGGTAGAATCCACCCTTATGAAAAAATTGACACAAATGTGACTTTATATCATTTTATTAACATTAAAAAACAAAATCATGCAATTGTATAAATATTTTCTTCATGACAGTTACAACTATATCCGGGTCGGGTCACAGGAATGAAAAATTATTCATTCCCTAAAACACTCCTTGCAGCAGGGAGGTGTCATTAATTAAGATGGTCACAGTTTCCAAGACACTGAAGTGACAGGCCTCAAATTTCATACATATACATTGGTAGGTATAAGGTCTTTGAAAATTACAAAATTTGACCTAATTCTGGGATAGGTAAATATGTGAGTATAGGAATGAGAGTACCAAATCCCCGGATGTACACGTGGTTTTGTTTGTTACACAAAGTAGTATAGAGTACTGAATAGTGTGCATTACCTGATTGGCTGAATTCAGGTATGTAATTTTTTTCATTTTAAAGTAAAAATATTAATGTTTGAAATAAATGATGGAATGTAAGAATATTACAGAAAATATAGAAATATCAGGGGAGATTGTAGGAGTGGGGGTTGAAATTTTTTGCAGAGTGTCATTTACTGCCGATCGCTATAAGTTGTAAACAACTGCAATTTTGACCTATAAACGCCACGGGACCATATATTTTTGGGGAGTTTTTTTAGAAGCGCTTAGAATGAATTTTCAAACGGTGTTAAGGATTTGTCTGAAAGTGATATGGTAAAGTACTGAGAAGGCATAAGGTTTGTATAGAGTTCTATGGGAAAATAATTGGTACTCTTTTCCCTATAGAGACCCAACTTTTACAATGTTTAGTGAATTGAAAGTCATGAAAAGTTATTTTTAGTTATTTATTTGAGTATTGAAGACGTGCCGAGAGAAAAAATAGTAGAAAACTTTATTAGTTTTGGGGGATGGGGATTGTTGGGAATTGTGACCTTTGTAAAGGGGGAGGGGGGGGGGGGTAGAGAAGAAAGTAGAAATTAGTATAGGATTGTGCAGTTTACATAGCCAGAGGAGGAAAGTAAGTTAAATAAAGTGCATCAGATTGCTCTTATGATGAATGTTTGTATGTTTGTATAAATATATGTATGTATTATGTATGTACATGTATGTATTTTTATGTTATTGCTTTATATGTGTACTATATGAAAATGTAGGGGCTGTGACCTGGTGTTCATTTTTATTTAGTTTCTTAAACGTTTGCACTTTCGGTATCTTTTCGAATACTTTGGGTGACCCTTAAAAAGGCCTTTTTTTGGTGGTCATGTGAAAGGAGCACATTTTTTCTGTCTTGACATCTCATGCCTGGTCGTGTGGGTGGTCCTCTGGATTGCTTCTCTTGGACTGAGGGGTGAGGAATTTGTAGTTATAAGTTGTTTCTTTGTTGTAGCTACACAAAGGTCTGTATTTTCCCTTTCTTACTGCCTGTTATTTCATCAGGGTGGCCCTCTGTAACCCATTTTCTGCTGCTTTCCAGTTTTTGTACTTAGAGTTACTTCCCTTAGACTTGCCAACCAGACATGCAGAATTTCAACATGATGAAATCTTAATTGTTGAGACCTTAGGTTTCTGATTTTTTTCCCTGAATTACTGGAATGACTTTAAACTTCATGTATCACATTTGACCTTTCATGTATTTACATGTAATTACATGTAATATTGTATAACTGTACCCCACCCTTGGGGGATCCATTTTTTAAATATTCAGCTTATGTAGCATTTATGTAAATTGTTAATTTTTCAGAAAACTTGAAAAATATTGCTGTATCATTAATGCTTTATGCTTAATTTGACTAACTTTACTGATTCATTTTCATTTAAGCACTGTAGAGGACTTTCATCTTTCAGCTTCCTCGGCCCTGGGAGAGGTTGGTACCTGATCCGCATGAGCATTTTCTCTATAAAAGAAGACGGAGACTCGCTATCCACCGAATGTATTTTGTTGGACAGTTTCTGTACATCGCAGGTATATTTTTCATCTTTTCACTTTCCAGCCTATTGTTGTGTGGTACATTTTGGGGTTTAAAGTAATACTTATTGCATTTCTTGATTTTTTAAAATTGATCAGAATTCCCCTTTTCTAGGCCTAAATTTCAATAATGTAGCTTATGGATAGTACTGTTTAAGACTACAGAGACTGAACTTTAATTTGTTGTCAAAAGGATTGCCTTTCTCTTGTCTAAATTAATTGTAAACAAATATAATAGGGGGCACCTGCTATTTCTCTAAGTGCCTTTCACTGGGGGGTAGTGAAACATTTCTGCACATACTTAATCAGCAGGATGGGTTAGATAAGAATCAATTAGTATATCAGAGTCTTAAATTATTTACTTCTCATAAGCATCAAAAAAATTCTGAATCAGTCTTTTAAAAACTTTAAATTTTGCTTAATTAGCTATGATTTGTCAAATTTTGGAGCTTTTTTTGAATTGTGGGTAGAATCCACCCTTATGAAAAAATTGACACAAATGTGACTTTATATCATTTTATTAACATTAAAAAACAAAATCATGCAATTGTATAAAATATTTTCTTCATGACAGTTACAACTATATCCGGGTCGGGTCCACAGGAATGAAAATTATTCATTCCCTAAAACACTCCTTGCAGCAGGGAGGTGTCATTAATTAAGATGGTCACAGTTTCCAAGACACTGAAGTGACAGGCCTCAAATTTCATACATATACATTGGTAGGTATAAGGTCTTTGAAAATTACAAAATTGACTAATTCTGGGATAGGTAAATATGTGAGTATAGGAATGAGAGTACCAAATCCCCGGATGTACACGTGGTTTTGTTTGTTACACAAAGTAGTATAGAGTACTGAATAGTGTGCATTACCTGATTGCTGAATTCAGGTATGTAATTTTTTTCATTTTAAAGTTAAAAATATTAATGTTTGAAATAAATGATGGAATGTAAGAATATTACAGAAAATATAGAAATATCAGGGGAGATTGTAGGAGTGGGGGTTGAAATTTTTTGCAGAGTGTCATTTACTGCCGATCGCTATAAGTTGTAAACAACTGCAATTTTGACCTATAAACGCCACGGGACCATATATTTTTGGGGAGTTTTTTTAGAAGCGCTTAGAATGAATTTTCAAACGGTGTTAAGGATTTGTCTGAAAGTGATATGGAGTACTGAGAAGGCATAAGGTTTGTATAGAGTTCTATGGGAAAATAATTGGTACTCTTTTCCCTATAGAGACCCCAACTTTTACAATGTTTAGTGAATTGAAAGTCATGAAAAGTTATTTTTAGTTATTTATTTGAGTATTGAAGACGTGCCGAGAGAAAAAATAGTAGAAAACTTTATTAGTTTTGGGGGGATGGGGATTGTTGGGAATTGTGACCTTTGTAAAGGGGGAGGGGGGGGGGGTAGAGAAGAAAGTAGAAATTAGTATAGGATTGTGCAGTTTACATAGCCAGAGGAGGAAAGTAAGTTAATAAAGTGCATCAGATTGCTCTTATGATGAATGTTTGTATGTTTGTATAAATATATGTATGTATTATGTATGTACATGTATGTATTTTTATGTTATTGCTTTATATGTGTACATATATGAAAATGTAGGGGCTGTGACCTGGTGTTCATTTTTATTTAGTTTCTTAAACGTTTGCACTTTCGGTATCTTTTCGAATACTTTGGGTGACCCTTAAAAAGGCCTTTTTTTGGTGGTCATGTGAAAGGAGCACATTTTTTCTGTCTTGACATCTCATGCCTGGTCGTGTGGGTGGTCCTCTGGATTGCTTCTCTTGGACTGAGGGTGAGGAATTTGTAGTTATAAGTTGTTTCTTTGTTGTAGCTACACAAAGGTCTGTATTTTCCCTTTCTTACTGCCTGTTATTTCATCAGGGTGGCCCTCTGTAACCCATTTTCTGCTGCTTTCCAGTTTTTGTACTTAGAGTTACTTCCCTTAGACTTGCCAACCAGACATGCAGAATTTCAACATGATGAAATCTTAATTGTTGAGACCTTAGGTTTCTGATTTTTTTCCCTGAATTACTGGAATGACTTTAAACTTCATGTATCACATTTGACCTTTCATGTATTTACATGTAATTACATGTAATATTGTATAACATGTACCCCACCCTTGGGGGATCCATTTTTTAAATATTCAGCTTATGTAGCATTTATGTAAATTGTTAATTTTTCAGAAAACTTGAAAAATATTGCTGTATCATTAATGCTTTATGCTTAATTTGACTAACTTTACTGATTCATTTTCATTTAAGCACTGTAGAGGACTTTCATCTTTCAGCTTCCTCGGCCCTGGGAGAGGTTGGTACCTGATCCGCATGAGCATTTTCTCTATAAAAGAAGACGGAGACTCGCTATCCACCGAATGTATTTTGTTGGACAGTTTTCTGTACATCGCAGGTATATTTTTCATCTTTTCACTTTCCAGCCTATTGTTGTGTGGTACATTTTGGGGTTTAAAGTAATACTTATTGCATTTCTTGATTTTTTAAAATTGATCAGAATTCCCCTTTTCTAGGCATAAATTTCAATAATGTAGCTTATGGATAGTACTGTTTAAGACTACAGAGACTGAACTTTAATTTGTTGTCACAAAAGGATTGCCTTTCTCTTGTCTAAATTAATTGTAAACAAATATAATAGGGGGCACCTGCTATTTCTCTAAGTGCCTTTCACTGGGGGGTAGTGAAACATTTCTGCACATACTTAATCAGCAGGATGGGTTAGATAAGAATCAATTAGTATATCAGAGTCTTAAATTATTTACTTCTCATAAGCATCAAAAAAATTCTGAATCAGTCTTTTTAAAAACTTTAAATTTTGCTTAATTAGCTATGATTTGTCAAATTTTGGAGCTTTTTTTGAATTGTGGGTAGAATCCACCCTTATGAAAAAATTGACACAAATGTGACTTTATATCATTTTATTAACATTAAAAAACAAAATCATGCAATTGTATAAATATTTTCTTCATGACAGTTACAACTATATCCGGGTCGGGTCACAGGAATGAAAATTATTCATTCCCTAAAACACTCCTTGCAGCAGGGAGGTGTCATTAATTAAGATGGTCACAGTTTCCAAGACACTGAAGTGACAGGCCTCAAATTTCATACATATACATTGGTAGGTATAAGGTCTTTGAAAATTACAAAATTGACTAATTCTGGGATAGGTAAATATGTGAGTATAGGAATGAGAGTACCAAATCCCCGGATGTACACGTGGTTTTGTTTGTTACACAAAGTAGTATAGAGTACTGAATAGTGTGCATTACCTGATTGGCTGAATTCAGGTATGTAATTTTTTTCATTTTAAAGTAAAAATATTAATGTTTGAAATAAATGATGGAATGTAAGAATATTACAGAAAATATAGAAATATCAGGGGAGATTGTAGGAGTGGGGGTTGAAATTTTTTGCAGAGTGTCATTTACTGCCGATCGCTATAAGTTGTAAACAACTGCAATTTTGACCTATAAACGCCACGGGACCATATATTTTTGGGGAGTTTTTTTAGAAGCGCTTAGAATGAATTTTCAAACGGTGTTAAGGATTTGTCTGAAAGTGATATGGTAAAGTACTGAGAAGGCATAAGGTTTGTATAGAGTTCTATGGGAAAATAATTGGTACTCTTTTCCCTATAGAGACCCCAACTTTTACAATGTTTAGTGAATTGAAAGTCATGAAAAGTTATTTTTAGTTATTTATTTGAGTATTGAAGACGTGCCGAGAGAAAAAATAGTAGAAAACTTTATTAGTTTTGGGGGGATGGGGATTGTTGGGAATTGTGACCTTTGTAAAGGGGGAGGGGGGGGGGGTAGAGAAGAAAGTAGAAATTAGTATAGGATTGTGCAGTTTACATAGCCAGAGGAGGAAAGTAAGTTAATAAAGTGCATCAGATTGCTCTTATGATGAATGTTTGTATGTTTGTATAAATATATGTATGTATTATGTATGTACATGTATGTATTTTTATGTTATTGCTTTATATGTGTACATATATGAAAATGTAGGGGCTGTGACCTGGTGTTCATTTTTATTTAGTTTCTTAAACGTTTGCACTTTCGGTATCTTTTCGAATACTTTGGGTGACCCTTAAAAAGGCCTTTTTTTGGTGGTCATGTGAAAGGAGCACATTTTTTCTGTCTTGACATCTCATGCCTGGTCGTGTGGGTGGTCCTCTGGATTGCTTCTCTTGGACTGAGGGTGAGGAATTTGTAGTTATAAGTTGTTTCTTTGTTGTAGCTACACAAAGGTCTGTATTTTCCCTTTCTTACTGCCTGTTATTTCATCAGGGTGGCCCTCTGTAACCCATTTTCTGCTGCTTTCCAGTTTTTGTACTTAGAGTTACTTCCCTTAGACTTGCCAACCAGACATGCAGAATTTCAACATGATGAAATCTTAATTGTTGAGACCTTAGGTTTCTGATTTTTTTCCCTGAATTACTGGAATGACTTTAAACTTCATGTATCACATTTGACCTTTCATGTATTTACATGTAATTACATGTAATATTGTATAACATGTACCCCACCCTTGGGGGATCCATTTTTTAAATATTCAGCTTATGTAGCATTTATGTAAATTGTTAATTTTTCAGAAAACTTGAAAAATATTGCTGTATCATTAATGCTTTATGCTTAATTTGACTAACTTTACTGATTCATTTTCATTTAAGCACTGTAGAGGACTTTCATCTTTCAGCTTCCTCGGCCCTGGGAGAGGTTGGTACCTGATCCGCATGAGCATTTTCTCTATAAAAGAAGACGGAGACTCGCTATCCACCGAATGTATTTTGTTGGACAGTTTTCTGTACATCGCAGGTATATTTTTCATCTTTTCACTTTCCAGCCTATTGTTGTGTGGTACATTTTGGGGTTTAAAGTAATACTTATTGCATTTCTTGATTTTTTAAAATTGATCAGAATTCCCCTTTTCTAGGCATAAATTTCAATAATGTAGCTTATGGATAGTACTGTTTAAGACTACAGAGACTGAACTTTAATTTGTTGTCAAAAGGATTGCCTTTCTCTTGTCTAAATTAATTGTAAACAAATATAATAGGGGGCACCTGCTATTTCTCTAAGTGCCTTTCACTGGGGGGTAGTGAAACATTTCTGCACATACTTAATCAGCAGGATGGGTTAGATAAGAATCAATTAGTATATCAGAGTCTTAAATTATTTACTTCTCATAAGCATCAAAAAAATTCTGAATCAGTCTTTTTAAAAACTTTAAATTTTGCTTAATTAGCTATGATTTGTCAAATTTTGGAGCTTTTTTTGAATTGTGGGTAGAATCCACCCTTATGAAAAAATTGACACAAATGTGACTTTATATCATTTTATTAACATTAAAAAACAAAATCATGCAATTGTATAAATATTTTCTTCATGACAGTTACAACTATATCCGGGTCGGGTCACAGGAATGAAAATTATTCATTCCCTAAAACACTCCTTGCAGCAGGGAGGTGTCATTAATTAAGATGGTCACAGTTTCCAAGACACTGAAGTGACAGGCCTCAAATTTCATACATATACATTGGTAGGTATAAGGTCTTTGAAAATTACAAAATTGACTAATTCTGGGATAGGTAAATATGTGAGTATAGGAATGAGAGTACCAAATCCCCGGATGTACACGTGGTTTTGTTTGTTACACAAAGTAGTATAGAGTACTGAATAGTGTGCATTACCTGATTGGCTGAATTCAGGTATGTAATTTTTTTCATTTTAAAGTAAAAATATTAATGTTTGAAATAAATGATGGAATGTAAGAATATTACAGAAAATATAGAAATATCAGGGGAGATTGTAGGAGTGGGGGTTGAAATTTTTTGCAGAGTGTCATTTACTGCCGATCGCTATAAGTTGTAAACAACTGCAATTTTGACCTATAAACGCCACGGGACCATATATTTTTGGGGAGTTTTTTTAGAAGCGCTTAGAATGAATTTTCAAACGGTGTTAAGGATTTGTCTGAAAGTGATATGGTAAAGTACTGAGAAGGCATAAGGTTTGTATAGAGTTCTATGGGAAAATAATTGGTACTCTTTTCCCTATAGAGACCCCAACTTTTACAATGTTTAGTGAATTGAAAGTCATGAAAAGTTATTTTTAGTTATTTATTTGAGTATTGAAGACGTGCCGAGAAAAAAATAGTAGAAAACTTTATTAGTTTTGGGGGGATGGGGATTGTTGGGAATTGTGACCTTTGTAAAGGGGGAGGGGGGGGGGGGTAGAGAAGAAAGTAGAAATTAGTATAGGATTGTGCAGTTTACATAGCCAGAGGAGGAAAGTAAGTTAATAAAGTGCATCAGATTGCTCTTATGATGAATGTTTGTATGTTTGTATAAATATATGTATGTATTATGTATGTACATGTATGTATTTTTATGTTATTGCTTTATATGTGTACATATATGAAAATGTAGGGGCTGTGACCTGGTGTTCATTTTTATTTAGTTTCTTAAACGTTTGCACTTTCGGTATCTTTTCGAATACTTTGGGTGACCCTTAAAAAGGCCTTTTTTTGGTGGTCATGTGAAAGGAGCACATTTTTTCTGTCTTGACATCTCATGCCTGGTCGTGTGGGTGGTCCTCTGGATTGCTTCTCTTGGACTGAGGGTGAGGAATTTGTAGTTATAAGTTGTTTCTTTGTTGTAGCTACACAAAGGTCTGTATTTTCCCTTTCTTACTGCCTGTTATTTCATCAGGGTGGCCCTCTGTAACCCATTTTCTGCTGCTTTCCAGTTTTTGTACTTAGAGTTACTTCCCTTAGACTTGCCAACCAGACATGCAGAATTTCAACATGATGAAATCTTAATTGTTGAGACCTTAGGTTTCTGATTTTTTTCCCTGAATTACTGGAATGACTTTAAACTTCATGTATCACATTTGACCTTTCATGTATTTACATGTAATTACATGTAATATTGTATAACATGTACCCCACCCTTGGGGGATCCATTTTTTAAATATTCAGCTTATGTAGCATTTATGTAAATTGTTAATTTTTCAGAAAACTTGAAAAATATTGCTGTATCATTAATGCTTTATGCTTAATTTGACTAACTTTACTGATTCATTTTCATTTAAGCACTGTAGAGGACTTTCATCTTTCAGCTTCCTCGGCCCTGGGAGAGGTTGGTACCTGATCCGCATGAGCATTTTCTCTATAAAAGAAGACGGAGACTCGCTATCCACCGAATGTATTTTGTTGGACAGTTTTCTGTACATCGCAGGTATATTTTTCATCTTTTCACTTTCCAGCCTATTGTTGTGTGGTACATTTTGGGGTTTAAAGTAATACTTATTGCATTTCTTGATTTTTTAAAATTGATCAGAATTCCCCTTTTCTAGGCATAAATTTCAATAATGTAGCTTATGGATAGTACTGTTTAAGACTACAGAGACTGAACTTTAATTTGTTGTCAAAAGGATTGCCTTTCTCTTGTCTAAATTAATTGTAAACAAATATAATAGGGGGCACCTGCTATTTCTCTAAGTGCCTTTCACTGGGGGGTAGTGAAACATTTCTGCACATACTTAATCAGCAGGATGGGTTAGATAAGAATCAATTAGTATATCAGAGTCTTAAATTATTTACTTCTCATAAGCATCAAAAAAATTCTGAATCAGTCTTTTTAAAAACTTTAAATTTTGCTTAATTAGCTATGATTTGTCAAATTTTGGAGCTTTTTTTGAATTGTGGGTAGAATCCACCCTTATGAAAAAATTGACACAAATGTGACTTTATATCATTTTATTAACATTAAAAAACAAAATCATGCAATTGTATAAATATTTTCTTCATGACAGTTACAACTATATCCGGGTCGGGTCACAGGAATGAAAATTATTCATTCCCTAAAACACTCCTTGCAGCAGGGAGGTGTCATTAATTAAGATGGTCACAGTTTCCAAGACACTGAAGTGACAGGCCTCAAATTTCATACATATACATTGGTAGGTATAAGGTCTTTGAAAATTACAAAATTGACTAATTCTGGGATAGGTAAATATGTGAGTATAGGAATGAGAGTACCAAATCCCCGGATGTACACGTGGTTTTGTTTGTTACACAAAGTAGTATAGAGTACTGAATAGTGTGCATTACCTGATTGGCTGAATTCAGGTATGTAATTTTTTTCATTTTAAAGTAAAAATATTAATGTTTGAAATAAATGATGGAATGTAAGAATATTACAGAAAATATAGAAATATCAGGGGAGATTGTAGGAGTGGGGGTTGAAATTTTTTGCAGAGTGTCATTTACTGCCGATCGCTATAAGTTGTAAACAACTGCAATTTTGACCTATAAACGCCACGGGACCATATATTTTTGGGGAGTTTTTTTAGAAGCGCTTAGAATGAATTTTCAAACGGTGTTAAGGATTTGTCTGAAAGTGATATGGTAAAGTACTGAGAAGGCATAAGGTTTGTATAGAGTTCTATGGGAAAATAATTGGTACTCTTTTCCCTATAGAGACCCCAACTTTTACAATGTTTAGTGAATTGAAAGTCATGAAAAGTTATTTTTAGTTATTTATTTGAGTATTGAAGACGTGCCGAGAGAAAAAATAGTAGAAAACTTTATTAGTTTTGGGGGGATGGGGATTGTTGGGAATTGTGACCTTTGTAAAGGGGGAGGGGGGGGGGGTAGAGAAGAAAGTAGAAATTAGTATAGGATTGTGCAGTTTACATAGCCAGAGGAGGAAAGTAAGTTAATAAAGTGCATCAGATTGCTCTTATGATGAATGTTTGTATGTTTGTATAAATATATGTATGTATTATGTATGTACATGTATGTATTTTTATGTTATTGCTTTATATGTGTACATATATGAAAATGTAGGGGCTGTGACCTGGTGTTCATTTTTATTTAGTTTCTTAAACGTTTGCACTTTCGGTATCTTTTCGAATACTTTGGGTGACCCTTAAAAAGGCCTTTTTTTGGTGGTCATGTGAAAGGAGCACATTTTTTCTGTCTTGACATCTCATGCCTGGTCGTGTGGGTGGTCCTCTGGATTGCTTCTCTTGGACTGAGGGTGAGGAATTTGTAGTTATAAGTTGTTTCTTTGTTGTAGCTACACAAAGGTCTGTATTTTCCCTTTCTTACTGCCTGTTATTTCATCAGGGTGGCCCTCTGTAACCCATTTTCTGCTGCTTTCCAGTTTTTGTACTTAGAGTTACTTCCCTTAGACTTGCCAACCAGACATGCAGAATTTCAACATGATGAAATCTTAATTGTTGAGACCTTAGGTTTCTGATTTTTTTCCCTGAATTACTGGAATGACTTTAAACTTCATGTATCACATTTGACCTTTCATGTATTTACATGTAATTACATGTAATATTGTATAACATGTACCCCACCCTTGGGGGATCCATTTTTTAAATATTCAGCTTATGTAGCATTTATGTAAATTGTTAATTTTTCAGAAAACTTGAAAAATATTGCTGTATCATTAATGCTTTATGCTTAATTTGACTAACTTTACTGATTCATTTTCATTTAAGCACTGTAGAGGACTTTCATCTTTCAGCTTCCTCGGCCCTGGGAGAGGTTGGTACCTGATCCGCATGAGCATTTTCTCTATAAAAGAAGACGGAGACTCGCTATCCACCGAATGTATTTTGTTGGACAGTTTTCTGTACATCGCAGGTATATTTTTCATCTTTTCACTTTCCAGCCTATTGTTGTGTGGTACATTTTGGGGTTTAAAGTAATACTTATTGCATTTCTTGATTTTTTAAAATTGATCAGAATTCCCCTTTTCTAGGCATAAATTTCAATAATGTAGCTTATGGATAGTACTGTTTAAGACTACAGAGACTGAACTTTAATTTGTTGTCAAAAGGATTGCCTTTCTCTTGTCTAAATTAATTGTAAACAAATATAATAGGGGGCACCTGCTATTTCTCTAAGTGCCTTTCACTGGGGGGTAGTGAAACATTTCTGCACATACTTAATCAGCAGGATGGGTTAGATAAGAATCAATTAGTATATCAGAGTCTTAAATTATTTACTTCTCATAAGCATCAAAAAAATTCTGAATCAGTCTTTTTAAAAACTTTAAATTTTGCTTAATTAGCTATGATTTGTCAAATTTTGGAGCTTTTTTTGAATTGTGGGTAGAATCCACCCTTATGAAAAAATTGACACAAATGTGACTTTATATCATTTTATTAACATTAAAAAACAAAATCATGCAATTGTATAAATATTTTCTTCATGACAGTTACAACTATATCCGGGTCGGGTCACAGGAATGAAAATTATTCATTCCCTAAAACACTCCTTGCAGCAGGGAGGTGTCATTAATTAAGATGGTCACAGTTTCCAAGACACTGAAGTGACAGGCCTCAAATTTCATACATATACATTGGTAGGTATAAGGTCTTTGAAAATTACAAAATTGACTAATTCTGGGATAGGTAAATATGTGAGTATAGGAATGAGAGTACCAAATCCCCGGATGTACACGTGGTTTTGTTTGTTACACAAAGTAGTATAGAGTACTGAATAGTGTGCATTACCTGATTGGCTGAATTCAGGTATGTAATTTTTTTCATTTTAAAGTAAAAATATTAATGTTTGAAATAAATGATGGAATGTAAGAATATTACAGAAAATATAGAAATATCAGGGGAGATTGTAGGAGTGGGGGTTGAAATTTTTTGCAGAGTGTCATTTACTGCCGATCGCTATAAGTTGTAAACAACTGCAATTTTGACCTATAAACGCCACGGGACCATATATTTTTGGGGAGTTTTTTAGAAGCGCTTAGAATGAATTTTCAAACGGTGTTAAGGATTTGTCTGAAAGTGATATGGTAAAGTACTGAGAAGGCATAAGGTTTGTATAGAGTTCTATGGGAAAATAATTGGTACTCTTTTCCCTATAGAGACCCCAACTTTTACAATGTTTAGTGAATTGAAAGTCATGAAAAGTTATTTTTAGTTATTTATTTGAGTATTGAAGACGTGCCGAGAGAAAAAATAGTAGAAAACTTTATTAGTTTTGGGGGGATGGGGATTGTTGGGAATTGTGACCTTTGTAAAGGGGGAGGGGGGGGGGGTAGAGAAGAAAGTAGAAATTAGTATAGGATTGTGCAGTTTACATAGCCAGAGGAGGAAAGTAAGTTAATAAAGTGCATCAGATTGCTCTTATGATGAATGTTTGTATGTTTGTATAAATATATGTATGTATTATGTATGTACATGTATGTATTTTTATGTTATTGCTTTATATGTGTACATATATGAAAATGTAGGGGCTGTGACCTGGTGTTCATTTTTATTTAGTTTCTTAAACGTTTGCACTTTCGGTATCTTTTCGAATACTTTGGGTGACCCTTAAAAAGGCCTTTTTTTGGTGGTCATGTGAAAGGAGCACATTTTTTCTGTCTTGACATCTCATGCCTGGTCGTGTGGGTGGTCCTCTGGATTGCTTCTCTTGGACTGAGGGTGAGGAATTTGTAGTTATAAGTTGTTTCTTTGTTGTAGCTACACAAAGGTCTGTATTTTCCCTTTCTTACTGCCTGTTATTTCATCAGGGTGGCCCTCTGTAACCCATTTTCTGCTGCTTTCCAGTTTTTGTACTTAGAGTTACTTCCCTTAGACTTGCCAACCAGACATGCAGAATTTCA
>NW_026889996.1:0-55680 GCF_033153115.1 Saccostrea echinata
AATACATAACAAGTCTTTTCTCTTAATGACCAATCATGTGCCGTGTAGCATTTTCTTCTCCGCACAACTTTGGGTGTCCAAAATGTCTGCGCCCATGTATAAAGTTATGTAGGTGTTTTTCCTATAGAGATATAGAAAACACTTGTAAAAAGTGGTCAATTTAGTACATTTAGAACACATATCCATCGGTTATCTCACCTCATGAATATAGGGACTGACAGTCCTAGCTGAAGTACACCACTGGCTGTTACATTTCACACCCCAGTCAATCAGACCTATACATGTGAAATAGAAAAAATGTCTATAAATTGAAGCATTTTTCCACTTTTCTTTCAAAATTTTGAAATAAAATGATTAATCTAGCACATGTTTTGCTTGTTTTTCTTATTATCTCTCATAATCTCTTAAGACAGATCATGTTAATCAATAAGGGTATCAGGTACCCGGTATAAATGAAAAATGAAAAAAATCAGCAGGTTTTTGTAAGAAAATGCTCAGTTATGGAAAGAGGAAAAGCTAATGTAGATTAAATAATCAATGAAAAGAAAGAGAATTGTGTTGATTTAAAAGAACATTAGATTTAAAAAAAAAAAGTATATCAGGAATGGGTTGCTGGCATCAGAGAATCAAATACACCCCCACTGAAAATTTTGTAATTCTGAAGGGGGTGACCTACATTTTAGCCATTATTATAGGAAATTTCATGTAATAAATGTTAAATATGTATATTCTCATGAAAGGCCAATATATTTATTTGCATATCATTTCTAATTATTGACATAATTATTAAATTGATTAAATGCCAAGGGCAGATAAATCATGTTGTCTGTCTGAATACAGGGCTCAATTGTAAGCAAAATGCTTAAATAACTGCAGTTCTGAGGAAGTTTATATTCTAATAATCTTTAAAAAGTTCTAAATAACTTAAATATCAAGAGATTAACTAGATTTGCTAAGAAAACCATACCTGGGAACTCTTAATGAATGCAAAGTGTTCATCCTGGGAGTGTCCATATGTTGTTCATTGTAAGAGGGGAGGGTTCATTAAACTTCTCCTTCTTGATGATGCATAGCTGAAATGCATTTTATTTTATTAAAACATACTGATACATGCATGTAGTAATTTATATTATAATTAATTATTATTTACACCATCTTTTGAATTTTTTATAAGCATTTGTTATGTAATAGCTTAAAAAATAATAATGTTTTAATAGGATTTACTCAGATAATAATAAAAAAAAATACTCAAGAAATTTAAAAAAAATTACTGCAGATAAGAATTACTCTTGTTATTCAAATATACTACATTAAAATTCTTTTCCTTCATTTTTTAATATCATTAGAGCACAAATATACCCCCCCCCTTTTTCTACAGCATATCAAGATGGGATCTGACAAGGGGGAGGGATATTTAGAAACACATTTCACCATTTTTTTCACTTATAATTTTGCACATTTCTTGCATTTTCAATGTATTTTCTTTTGCAATATATTGTACAGTAATTTTAATAAGATATCCTACTAGTAACCTCTCAGTTACACCAAAAGCACAACTTTTATTTCAAACCAGCACTAATGAGATGACTGAAATCTGCTTTGCAGCTGGATTAGGCCCCTTATGTCAAAACAAAGTAAACTATTTAGTTAACAAAACAGTCAAATATTGTTAAGAATTATTCCATTAACTCTGATTAACACAAATTTGGAAGATGTTTAGTCAATCTATACCAATGTCTACACTCATAAAACACATGGATTTAAATGAATTTCTCAAGCTGCGAGGGGGATATTCATCTATTTTGTGTATTAATGATGCCAATAATTATCAATATTGTATTATTTACAACATTCCAAGTAAATTTCAGCATAAATATTCATTAAAAATTATTTACATGTACATTTATTGCAAATGTGATAGCTAGGGGGGAAATTTTGGCATTTTTGCACCATGTGGAGTCCCCATTGGGGGCCTCAGTTTACCCAAACCCTCTGATTTCTATACAGATAGTAAATATTAACCAAAGTATAATCCCAATGCCAAAAATATAGGAATTGATTGATTTTCTGGCTGTAATCAATGTTTACCTATGTAATACATACCTACTCTATAGGACAAACACCACCAATTGTTTTCCCATAGACTTCCATACAAAGTTTAGCCCCTGTCACTGATTCATATATTCAATTTTGGGCAAATGACTTTCTTGCCGTGAAAGTTCGAGATCTTGCAAAATAAAACATGCCAGAAAAAATATACCGTGCCGTTGCACTTTTACTTTCAAATTCCATTTGTTTACAACTAGGTGCGTTCAGCACCAAATGAAAATCTCTAACCAAAGTGCACCCCTCCCTTCAAATTTTTACCTGTAACTCCCATATCTCAAAGAAGCCTAAGTCTTGATATGAGATTTTTTATCACCTTTATTTCACTTGTCAAATACATAACAAGTCTTTTCTCTTAATGACCAATCATGTGCCGTGTAGCATTTTCTTCTCCGCACAACTTTGGGTGTCCAAAATGTCTGCGCCCATGTATAAAGTTATGTAGGTGTTTTTCCTATAGAGATATAGAAAACACTTGTAAAAAAGTGGTCAATTTAGTACATTTAGAACACATATCCATCGGTTATCTCACCTCATGAATATAGGGACTGACAGTCCTAGCTGAAGTACACCACTGGCTGTTACATTTCACACCCCAGTCAATCAGACCTATACATGTGAAATAGAAAAAATGTCTATAAATTGAAGCATTTTTCCACTTTTCTTTCAAAATTTTGAAATAAAATGATTAATCTAGCACATGTTTTGCTTGTTTTTCTTATTATCTCTCATAATCTCTTAAGACAGATCATGTTAATCAATAAGGGTATCAGGTACCCGGTATAAATGAAAAATGAAAAAAATCAGCAGGTTTTTGTAAGAAAATGCTCAGTTATGGAAAGAGGAAAAGCTAATGTAGATTAAATAATCAATGAAAAGAAAGAGAATTGTGTTTGATTTAAAAGAACATTAGATTTAAAAAAAAAAGTATATCAGGAATGGGTTGCTGGCATCAGAGAATCAAATACACCCCCACTGAAAATTTTGTAATTCTGAAGGGGGTGACCTACATTTTAGCCATTATTATAGGAAATTTCATGTAATAAATGTTAAATATGTATATTCTCATGAAAGGCCAATATATTTATTTGCATATCATTTCTAATTATTGACATAATTATTAAATTGATTAAATGCCAAGGGCAGATAAATCATGTTGTCTGTCTGAATACAGGGCTCAATTGTAAGCAAAATGCTTAAATAACTGCAGTTCTGAGGAAGTTTATATTCTAATAATCTTTAAAAAGTTCTAAATAACTTAAATATCAAGAGATTAACTAGATTTGCTAAGAAAACCATACCTGGGAACTCTTAATGAATGCAAAGTGTTCATCCTGGGAGTGTCCATATGTTGTTCATTGTAAGAGGGGAGGGTTCATTAAACTTCTCCTTCTTGATGATGCATAGCTGAAATGCATTTTATTTTATTAAAACATACTGATACATGCATGTAGTAATTTATATTATAATTAATTATTATTTACACCATCTTTTGAATTTTTTATAAGCATTTGTTATGTAATAGCTTAAAAAATAATAATGTTTTAATAGGATTTACTCAGATAATAATAAAAAAAATACTCAAGAAATTTAAAAAAAATTACTGCAGATAAGAATTACTCTTGTTATTCAAATATACTACATTAAAATTCTTTTCCTTCATTTTTTAATATCATTAGAGCACAAATATACCCCCCCCCCTTTTTCTACAGCATATCAAGATGGGATCTGACAAGGGGGAGGGATATTTAGAAACACATTTCACCATTTTTTTCACTTATAATTTTGCACATTTCTTGCATTTTCAATGTATTTTCTTTTGCAATATATTGTACAGTAATTTTAATAAGATATCCTACTAGTAACCTCTCAGTTACACCAAAAGCACAACTTTTATTTCAAACCAGCACTAATGAGATGACTGAAATCTGCTTTGCAGCTGGATTAGGCCCCTTATGTCAAAACAAAGTAAACTATTTAGTTAACAAAACAGTCAAATATTGTTAAGAATTATTCCATTAACTCTGATTAACACAAATTTGGAAGATGTTTAGTCAATCTATACCAATGTCTACACTCATAAAACACATGGATTTAAATGAATTTCTCAAGCTGCGAGGGGGATATTCATCTATTTTGTGTATTAATGATGCCAATAATTATCAATATTGTATTATTTACAACATTCCAAGTAAATTTCAGCATAAATATTCATTAAAAATTATTTACATGTACATTTATTGCAAATGTGATAGCTAGGGGGGGAAATTTTGGCATTTTTGCACCATGTGGAGTCCCCATTGGGGGCCTCAGTTTACCCAAACCCTCTGATTTCTATACAGATAGTAAATATTAACCAAAGTATAATCCCAATGCCAAAAATATAGGAATTGATTGATTTTCTGGCTGTAATCAATGTTTACCTATGTAATACATACCTACTCTATAGGACAAACACCACCAATTGTTTTCCCATAGACTTCCATACAAAGTTTAGCCCCTGTCACTGATTCATATATTCAATTTTGGGCAAATGACTTTCTTGCCGTGAAAGTTCGAGATCTTGCAAAATAAAACATGCCAGAAAAAATATACCGTGCCGTTGCACTTTTACTTTCAAATTCCATTTGTTTACAACTAGGTGCGTTCAGCACCAAATGAAAATCTCTAACCAAAGTGCACCCCTCCCTTCAAATTTTTACCTGTAACTCCTACATATCTCAAAGAAGCCTAAGTCTTGATATGAGATTTTTATCACCTTTATTTCACTTGTCAAATACATAACAAGTCTTTTCTCTTAATGACCAATCATGTGCCGTGTAGCATTTTCTTCTCCGCACAACTTTGGGTGTCCAAAATGTCTGCGCCCATGTATAAAGTTATGTAGGTGTTTTTCCTATAGAGATATAGAAAACACTTGTAAAAAGTGGTCAATTTAGTACATTTAGAACACATATCCATCGGTTATCTCACCTCATGAATATAGGGACTGACAGTCCTAGCTGAAGTACACCACTGGCTGTTACATTTCACACCCCAGTCAATCAGACCTATACATGTGAAATAGAAAAAATGTCTATAAATTGAAGCATTTTTCCACTTTTCTTTCAAAATTTTGAAATAAAATGATTAATCTAGCACATGTTTTGCTTGTTTTTCTTATTATCTCTCATAATCTCTTAAGACAGATCATGTTAATCAATAAGGGTATCAGGTACCCGGTATAAATGAAAAATGAAAAAAATCAGCAGGTTTTTGTAAGAAAATGCTCAGTTATGGAAAGAGGAAAAGCTAATGTAGATTAAATAATCAATGAAAAGAAAGAGAATTGTGTTTGATTTAAAAGAACATTAGATTTAAAAAAAAAAGTATATCAGGAATGGGTTGCTGGCATCAGAGAATCAAATACACCCCCACTGAAAATTTTGTAATTCTGAAGGGGGTGACCTACATTTTAGCCATTATTATAGGAAATTTCATGTAATAAATGTTAAATATGTATATTCTCATGAAAGGCCAATATATTTATTTGCATATCATTTCTAATTATTGACATAATTATTAAATTGATTAAATGCCAAGGGCAGATAAATCATGTTGTCTGTCTGAATACAGGGCTCAATTGTAAGCAAAATGCTTAAATAACTGCAGTTCTGAGGAAGTTTATATTCTAATAATCTTTAAAAAGTTCTAAATAACTTAAATATCAAGAGATTAACTAGATTTGCTAAGAAAACCATACCTGGGAACTCTTAATGAATGCAAAGTGTTCATCCTGGGAGTGTCCATATGTTGTTCATTGTAAGAGGGGAGGGTTCATTAAACTTCTCCTTCTTGATGATGCATAGCTGAAATGCATTTTATTTTATTAAAACATACTGATACATGCATGTAGTAATTTATATTATAATTAATTATTATTTACACCATCTTTTGAATTTTTTATAAGCATTTGTTATGTAATAGCTTAAAAAATAATAATGTTTTAATAGGATTTACTCAGATAATAATAAAAAAAATACTCAAGAAATTTAAAAAAAATTACTGCAGATAAGAATTACTCTTGTTATTCAAATATACTACATTAAAATTCTTTTCCTTCATTTTTTAATATCATTAGAGCACAAATATACCCCCCCCCCCTTTTTCTACAGCATATCAAGATGGGATCTGACAAGGGGGAGGGATATTTAGAAACACATTTCACCATTTTTTTCACTTATAATTTTGCACATTTCTTGCATTTTCAATGTATTTTCTTTTGCAATATATTGTACAGTAATTTTAATAAGATATCCTACTAGTAACCTCTCAGTTACACCAAAAGCACAACTTTTATTTCAAACCAGCACTAATGAGATGACTGAAATCTGCTTTGCAGCTGGATTAGGCCCCTTATGTCAAAACAAAGTAAACTATTTAGTTAACAAAACAGTCAAATATTGTTAAGAATTATTCCATTAACTCTGATTAACACAAATTTGGAAGATGTTTAGTCAATCTATACCAATGTCTACACTCATAAAACACATGGATTTAAATGAATTTCTCAAGCTGCGAGGGGGATATTCATCTATTTTGTGTATTAATGATGCCAATAATTATCAATATTGTATTATTTACAACATTCCAAGTAAATTTCAGCATAAATATTCATTAAAAATTATTTACATGTACATTTATTGCAAATGTGATAGCTAGGGGGGGAAATTTTGGCATTTTTGCACCATGTGGAGTCCCCATTGGGGGCCTCAGTTTACCCAAACCCTCTGATTTCTATACAGATAGTAAATATTAACCAAAGTATAATCCCAATGCCAAAAATATAGGAATTGATTGATTTTCTGGCTGTAATCAATGTTTACCTATGTAATACATACCTACTCTATAGGACAAACACCACCAATTGTTTTCCCATAGACTTCCATACAAAGTTTAGCCCCTGTCACTGATTCATATATTCAATTTTGGGCAAATGACTTTCTTGCCGTGAAAGTTCGAGATCTTGCAAAATAAAACATGCCAGAAAAAATATACCGTGCCGTTGCACTTTTACTTTCAAATTCCATTTGTTTACAACTAGGTGCGTTCAGCACCAAATGAAAATCTCTAACCAAAGTGCACCCCTCCCTTCAAATTTTTACCTGTAACTCCTACATATCTCAAAGAAGCCTAAGTCTTGATATGAGATTTTTATCACCTTTATTTCACTTGTCAAATACATAACAAGTCTTTTCTCTTAATGACCAATCATGTGCCGTGTAGCATTTTCTTCTCCGCACAACTTTGGGTGTCCAAAATGTCTGCGCCCATGTATAAAGTTATGTAGGTGTTTTTCCTATAGAGATATAGAAAACACTTGTAAAAAGTGGTCAATTTAGTACATTTAGAACACATATCCATCGGTTATCTCACCTCATGAATATAGGGACTGACAGTCCTAGCTGAAGTACACCACTGGCTGTTACATTTCACACCCCAGTCAATCAGACCTATACATGTGAAATAGAAAAAATGTCTATAAATTGAAGCATTTTTCCACTTTTCTTTCAAAATTTTGAAATAAAATGATTAATCTAGCACATGTTTTGCTTGTTTTTCTTATTATCTCTCATAATCTCTTAAGACAGATCATGTTAATCAATAAGGGTATCAGGTACCCGGTATAAATGAAAAATGAAAAAAATCAGCAGGTTTTTGTAAGAAAATGCTCAGTTATGGAAAGAGGAAAAGCTAATGTAGATTAAATAATCAATGAAAAGAAAGAGAATTGTGTTTGATTTAAAAGAACATTAGATTTAAAAAAAAAAGTATATCAGGAATGGGTTGCTGGCATCAGAGAATCAAATACACCCCCACTGAAAATTTTGTAATTCTGAAGGGGGTGACCTACATTTTAGCCATTATTATAGGAAATTTCATGTAATAAATGTTAAATATGTATATTCTCATGAAAGGCCAATATATTTATTTGCATATCATTTCTAATTATTGACATAATTATTAAATTGATTAAATGCCAAGGGCAGATAAATCATGTTGTCTGTCTGAATACAGGGCTCAATTGTAAGCAAAATGCTTAAATAACTGCAGTTCTGAGGAAGTTTATATTCTAATAATCTTTAAAAAGTTCTAAATAACTTAAATATCAAGAGATTAACTAGATTTGCTAAGAAAACCATACCTGGGAACTCTTAATGAATGCAAAGTGTTCATCCTGGGAGTGTCCATATGTTGTTCATTGTAAGAGGGGAGGGTTCATTAAACTTCTCCTTCTTGATGATGCATAGCTGAAATGCATTTTATTTTATTAAAACATACTGATACATGCATGTAGTAATTTATATTATAATTAATTATTATTTACACCATCTTTTGAATTTTTTATAAGCATTTGTTATGTAATAGCTTAAAAAATAATAATGTTTTAATAGGATTTACTCAGATAATAATAAAAAAAATACTCAAGAAATTTAAAAAAAATTACTGCAGATAAGAATTACTCTTGTTATTCAAATATACTACATTAAAATTCTTTTCCTTCATTTTTTAATATCATTAGAGCACAAATATACCCCCCCCCCTTTTTCTACAGCATATCAAGATGGGATCTGACAAGGGGGAGGGATATTTAGAAACACATTTCACCATTTTTTTCACTTATAATTTTGCACATTTCTTGCATTTTCAATGTATTTTCTTTTGCAATATATTGTACAGTAATTTTAATAAGATATCCTACTAGTAACCTCTCAGTTACACCAAAAGCACAACTTTTATTTCAAACCAGCACTAATGAGATGACTGAAATCTGCTTTGCAGCTGGATTAGGCCCCTTATGTCAAAACAAAGTAAACTATTTAGTTAACAAAACAGTCAAATATTGTTAAGAATTATTCCATTAACTCTGATTAACACAAATTTGGAAGATGTTTAGTCAATCTATACCAATGTCTACACTCATAAAACACATGGATTTAAATGAATTTCTCAAGCTGCGAGGGGGATATTCATCTATTTTGTGTATTAATGATGCCAATAATTATCAATATTGTATTATTTACAACATTCCAAGTAAATTTCAGCATAAATATTCATTAAAAATTATTTACATGTACATTTATTGCAAATGTGATAGCTAGGGGGGGAAATTTTGGCATTTTTGCACCATGTGGAGTCCCCATTGGGGGCCTCAGTTTACCCAAACCCTCTGATTTCTATACAGATAGTAAATATTAACCAAAGTATAATCCCAATGCCAAAAATATAGGAATTGATTGATTTTCTGGCTGTAATCAATGTTTACCTATGTAATACATACCTACTCTATAGGACAAACACCACCAATTGTTTTCCCATAGACTTCCATACAAAGTTTAGCCCCTGTCACTGATTCATATATTCAATTTTGGGCAAATGACTTTCTTGCCGTGAAAGTTCGAGATCTTGCAAAATAAAACATGCCAGAAAAAATATACCGTGCCGTTGCACTTTTACTTTCAAATTCCATTTGTTTACAACTAGGTGCGTTCAGCACCAAATGAAAATCTCTAACCAAAGTGCACCCCTCCCTTCAAATTTTTACCTGTAACTCCTACATATCTCAAAGAAGCCTAAGTCTTGATATGAGATTTTTATCACCTTTATTTCACTTGTCAAATACATAACAAGTCTTTTCTCTTAATGACCAATCATGTGCCGTGTAGCATTTTCTTCTCCGCACAACTTTGGGTGTCCAAAATGTCTGCGCCCATGTATAAAGTTATGTAGGTGTTTTTCCTATAGAGATATAGAAAACACTTGTAAAAAGTGGTCAATTTAGTACATTTAGAACACATATCCATCGGTTATCTCACCTCATGAATATAGGGACTGACAGTCCTAGCTGAAGTACACCACTGGCTGTTACATTTCACACCCCAGTCAATCAGACCTATACATGTGAAATAGAAAAAATGTCTATAAATTGAAGCATTTTTCCACTTTTCTTTCAAAATTTTGAAATAAAATGATTAATCTAGCACATGTTTTGCTTGTTTTTCTTATTATCTCTCATAATCTCTTAAGACAGATCATGTTAATCAATAAGGGTATCAGGTACCCGGTATAAATGAAAAATGAAAAAAATCAGCAGGTTTTTGTAAGAAAATGCTCAGTTATGGAAAGAGGAAAAGCTAATGTAGATTAAATAATCAATGAAAAGAAAGAGAATTGTGTTTGATTTAAAAGAACATTAGATTTAAAAAAAAAAGTATATCAGGAATGGGTTGCTGGCATCAGAGAATCAAATACACCCCCACTGAAAATTTTGTAATTCTGAAGGGGGTGACCTACATTTTAGCCATTATTATAGGAAATTTCATGTAATAAATGTTAAATATGTATATTCTCATGAAAGGCCAATATATTTATTTGCATATCATTTCTAATTATTGACATAATTATTAAATTGATTAAATGCCAAGGGCAGATAAATCATGTTGTCTGTCTGAATACAGGGCTCAATTGTAAGCAAAATGCTTAAATAACTGCAGTTCTGAGGAAGTTTATATTCTAATAATCTTTAAAAAGTTCTAAATAACTTAAATATCAAGAGATTAACTAGATTTGCTAAGAAAACCATACCTGGGAACTCTTAATGAATGCAAAGTGTTCATCCTGGGAGTGTCCATATGTTGTTCATTGTAAGAGGGGAGGGTTCATTAAACTTCTCCTTCTTGATGATGCATAGCTGAAATGCATTTTATTTTATTAAAACATACTGATACATGCATGTAGTAATTTATATTATAATTAATTATTATTTACACCATCTTTTGAATTTTTTATAAGCATTTGTTATGTAATAGCTTAAAAAATAATAATGTTTTAATAGGATTTACTCAGATAATAATAAAAAAAATACTCAAGAAATTTAAAAAAAATTACTGCAGATAAGAATTACTCTTGTTATTCAAATATACTACATTAAAATTCTTTTCCTTCATTTTTTAATATCATTAGAGCACAAATATACCCCCCCCCTTTTTCTACAGCATATCAAGATGGGATCTGACAAGGGGGAGGGATATTTAGAAACACATTTCACCATTTTTTTCACTTATAATTTTGCACATTTCTTGCATTTTCAATGTATTTTCTTTTGCAATATATTGTACAGTAATTTTAATAAGATATCCTACTAGTAACCTCTCAGTTACACCAAAAGCACAACTTTTATTTCAAACCAGCACTAATGAGATGACTGAAATCTGCTTTGCAGCTGGATTAGGCCCCTTATGTCAAAACAAAGTAAACTATTTAGTTAACAAAACAGTCAAATATTGTTAAGAATTCTTCCATTAACTCTGATTAACACAAATTTGGAAGATGTTTAGTCAATCTATACCAATGTCTACACTCATAAAACACATGGATTTAAATGAATTTCTCAAGCTGCGAGGGGGATATTCATCTATTTTGTGTATTAATGATGCCAATAATTATCAATATTGTATTATTTACAACATTCCAAGTAAATTTCAGCATAAATATTCATTAAAAATTATTTACATGTACATTTATTGCAAATGTGATAGCTAGGGGGGGAAATTTTGGCATTTTTGCACCATGTGGAGTCCCCATTGGGGGCCTCAGTTTACCCAAACCCTCTGATTTCTATACAGATAGTAAATATTAACCAAAGTATAATCCCAATGCCAAAAATATAGGAATTGATTGATTTTCTGGCTGTAATCAATGTTTACCTATGTAATACATACCTACTCTATAGGACAAACACCACCAATTGTTTTCCCATAGACTTCCATACAAAGTTTAGCCCCTGTCACTGATTCATATATTCAATTTTGGGCAAATGACTTTCTTGCCGTGAAAGTTCGAGATCTTGCAAAATAAAACATGCCAGAAAAAATATACCGTGCCGTTGCACTTTTACTTTCAAATTCCATTTGTTTACAACTAGGTGCGTTCAGCACCAAATGAAAATCTCTAACCAAAGTGCACCCCTCCCTTCAAATTTTTACCTGTAACTCCTACATATCTCAAAGAAGCCTAAGTCTTGATATGAGATTTTTATCACCTTTATTTCACTTGTCAAATACATAACAAGTCTTTTCTCTTAATGACCAATCATGTGCCGTGTAGCATTTTCTTCTCCGCACAACTTTGGGTGTCCAAAATGTCTGCGCCCATGTATAAAGTTATGTAGGTGTTTTTCCTATAGAGATATAGAAAACACTTGTAAAAAGTGGTCAATTTAGTACATTTAGAACACATATCCATCGGTTATCTCACCTCATGAATATAGGGACTGACAGTCCTAGCTGAAGTACACCACTGGCTGTTACATTTCACACCCCAGTCAATCAGACCTATACATGTGAAATAGAAAAAATGTCTATAAATTGAAGCATTTTTCCACTTTTCTTTCAAAATTTTGAAATAAAATGATTAATCTAGCACATGTTTTGCTTGTTTTTCTTATTATCTCTCATAATCTCTTAAGACAGATCATGTTAATCAATAAGGGTATCAGGTACCCGGTATAAATGAAAAATGAAAAAAATCAGCAGGTTTTTGTAAGAAAATGCTCAGTTATGGAAAGAGGAAAAGCTAATGTAGATTAAATAATCAATGAAAAGAAAGAGAATTGTGTTTGATTTAAAAGAACATTAGATTTAAAAAAAAAAGTATATCAGGAATGGGTTGCTGGCATCAGAGAATCAAATACACCCCCACTGAAAATTTTGTAATTCTGAAGGGGGTGACCTACATTTTAGCCATTATTATAGGAAATTTCATGTAATAAATGTTAAATATGTATATTCTCATGAAAGGCCAATATATTTATTTGCATATCATTTCTAATTATTGACATAATTATTAAATTGATTAAATGCCAAGGGCAGATAAATCATGTTGTCTGTCTGAATACAGGGCTCAATTGTAAGCAAAATGCTTAAATAACTGCAGTTCTGAGGAAGTTTATATTCTAATAATCTTTAAAAAGTTCTAAATAACTTAAATATCAAGAGATTAACTAGATTTGCTAAGAAAACCATACCTGGGAACTCTTAATGAATGCAAAGTGTTCATCCTGGGAGTGTCCATATGTTGTTCATTGTAAGAGGGGAGGGTTCATTAAACTTCTCCTTCTTGATGATGCATAGCTGAAATGCATTTTATTTTATTAAAACATACTGATACATGCATGTAGTAATTTATATTATAATTAATTATTATTTACACCATCTTTTGAATTTTTTATAAGCATTTGTTATGTAATAGCTTAAAAAATAATAATGTTTTAATAGGATTTACTCAGATAATAATAAAAAAAATACTCAAGAAATTTAAAAAAAATTACTGCAGATAAGAATTACTCTTGTTATTCAAATATACTACATTAAAATTCTTTTCCTTCATTTTTTAATATCATTAGAGCACAAATATACCCCCCCCCCCTTTTTCTACAGCATATCAAGATGGGATCTGACAAGGGGGAGGGATATTTAGAAACACATTTCACCATTTTTTTCACTTATAATTTTGCACATTTCTTGCATTTTCAATGTATTTTCTTTTGCAATATATTGTACAGTAATTTTAATAAGATATCCTACTAGTAACCTCTCAGTTACACCAAAAGCACAACTTTTATTTCAAACCAGCA
The DNA here is from genome assembly GCF_033153115.1 of Saccostrea echinata. Classification (NCBI taxonomy): domain Eukaryota; kingdom Metazoa; phylum Mollusca; class Bivalvia; order Ostreida; family Ostreidae; genus Saccostrea; species Saccostrea echinata. Next base: position 13,781 of record NW_026889996.1, read on the forward strand.
CTAATGAGATGACTGAAATCTGCTTTGCAGCTGGATTAGGCCCCTTATGTCAAAACAAAGTAAACTATTTAGTTAACAAAACAGTCAAATATTGTTAAGAATTATTCCATTAACTCTGATTAACACAAATTTGGAAGATGTTTAGTCAATCTATACCAATGTCTACACTCATAAAACACATGGATTTAAATGAATTTCTCAAGCTGCGAGGGGGATATTCATCTATTTTGTGTATTAATGATGCCAATAATTATCAATATTGTATTATTTACAACATTCCAAGTAAATTTCAGCATAAATATTCATTAAAAATTATTTACATGTACATTTATTGCAAATGTGATAGCTAGGGGGGGAAATTTTGGCATTTTTGCACCATGTGGAGTCCCCATTGGGGGCCTCAGTTTACCCAAACCCTCTGATTTCTATACAGATAGTAAATATTAACCAAAGTATAATCCCAATGCCAAAAATATAGGAATTGATTGATTTTCTGGCTGTAATCAATGTTTACCTATGTAATACATACCTACTCTATAGGACAAACACCACCAATTGTTTTCCCATAGACTTCCATACAAAGTTTAGCCCCTGTCACTGATTCATATATTCAATTTTGGGCAAATGACTTTCTTGCCGTGAAAGTTCGAGATCTTGCAAAATAAAACATGCCAGAAAAAATATACCGTGCCGTTGCACTTTTACTTTCAAATTCCATTTGTTTACAACTAGGTGCGTTCAGCACCAAATGAAAATCTCTAACCAAAGTGCACCCCTCCCTTCAAATTTTTACCTGTAACTCCTACATATCTCAAAGAAGCCTAAGTCTTGATATGAGATTTTTATCACCTTTATTTCACTTGTCAAATACATAACAAGTCTTTTCTCTTAATGACCAATCATGTGCCGTGTAGCATTTTCTTCTCCGCACAACTTTGGGTGTCCAAAATGTCTGCGCCCATGTATAAAGTTATGTAGGTGTTTTTCCTATAGAGATATAGAAAACACTTGTAAAAAGTGGTCAATTTAGTACATTTAGAACACATATCCATCGGTTATCTCACCTCATGAATATAGGGACTGACAGTCCTAGCTGAAGTACACCACTGGCTGTTACATTTCACACCCCAGTCAATCAGACCTATACATGTGAAATAGAAAAAATGTCTATAAATTGAAGCATTTTTCCACTTTTCTTTCAAAATTTTGAAATAAAATGATTAATCTAGCACATGTTTTGCTTGTTTTTCTTATTATCTCTCATAATCTCTTAAGACAGATCATGTTAATCAATAAGGGTATCAGGTACCCGGTATAAATGAAAAATGAAAAAAATCAGCAGGTTTTTGTAAGAAAATGCTCAGTTATGGAAAGAGGAAAAGCTAATGTAGATTAAATAATCAATGAAAAGAAAGAGAATTGTGTTTGATTTAAAAGAACATTAGATTTAAAAAAAAAAGTATATCAGGAATGGGTTGCTGGCATCAGAGAATCAAATACACCCCCACTGAAAATTTTGTAATTCTGAAGGGGGTGACCTACATTTTAGCCATTATTATAGGAAATTTCATGTAATAAATGTTAAATATGTATATTCTCATGAAAGGCCAATATATTTATTTGCATATCATTTCTAATTATTGACATAATTATTAAATTGATTAAATGCCAAGGGCAGATAAATCATGTTGTCTGTCTGAATACAGGGCTCAATTGTAAGCAAAATGCTTAAATAACTGCAGTTCTGAGGAAGTTTATATTCTAATAATCTTTAAAAAGTTCTAAATAACTTAAATATCAAGAGATTAACTAGATTTGCTAAGAAAACCATACCTGGGAACTCTTAATGAATGCAAAGTGTTCATCCTGGGAGTGTCCATATGTTGTTCATTGTAAGAGGGGAGGGTTCATTAAACTTCTCCTTCTTGATGATGCATAGCTGAAATGCATTTTATTTTATTAAAACATACTGATACATGCATGTAGTAATTTATATTATAATTAATTATTATTTACACCATCTTTTGAATTTTTTATAAGCATTTGTTATGTAATAGCTTAAAAAATAATAATGTTTTAATAGGATTTACTCAGATAATAATAAAAAAAATACTCAAGAAATTTAAAAAAAATTACTGCAGATAAGAATTACTCTTGTTATTCAAATATACTACATTAAAATTCTTTTCCTTCATTTTTTAATATCATTAGAGCACAAATATACCCCCCCCCCTTTTTCTACAGCATATCAAGATGGGATCTGACAAGGGGGAGGGATATTTAGAAACACATTTCACCATTTTTTTCACTTATAATTTTGCACATTTCTTGCATTTTCAATGTATTTTCTTTTGCAATATATTGTACAGTAATTTTAATAAGATATCCTACTAGTAACCTCTCAGTTACACCAAAAGCACAACTTTTATTTCAAACCAGCACTAATGAGATGACTGAAATCTGCTTTGCAGCTGGATTAGGCCCCTTATGTCAAAACAAAGTAAACTATTTAGTTAACAAAACAGTCAAATATTGTTAAGAATTATTCCATTAACTCTGATTAACACAAATTTGGAAGATGTTTAGTCAATCTATACCAATGTCTACACTCATAAAACACATGGATTTAAATGAATTTCTCAAGCTGCGAGGGGGATATTCATCTATTTTGTGTATTAATGATGCCAATAATTATCAATATTGTATTATTTACAACATTCCAAGTAAATTTCAGCATAAATATTCATTAAAAATTATTTACATGTACATTTATTGCAAATGTGATAGCTAGGGGGGGAAATTTTGGCATTTTTGCACCATGTGGAGTCCCCATTGGGGGCCTCAGTTTATCCAAACCCTCTGATTTCTATACAGATAGTAAATATTAACCAAAGTATAATCCCAATGCCAAAAATATAGGAATTGATTGATTTTCTGGCTGTAATCAATGTTTACCTATGTAATACATACCTACTCTATAGGACAAACACCACCAATTGTTTTCCCATAGACTTCCATACAAAGTTTAGCCCCTGTCACTGATTCATATATTCAATTTTGGGCAAATGACTTTCTTGCCGTGAAAGTTCGAGATCTTGCAAAATAAAACATGCCAGAAAAAATATACCGTGCCGTTGCACTTTTACTTTCAAATTCCATTTGTTTACAACTAGGTGCGTTCAGCACCAAATGAAAATCTCTAACCAAAGTGCACCCCTCCCTTCAAATTTTTACCTGTAACTCCTACATATCTCAAAGAAGCCTAAGTCTTGATATGAGATTTTTATCACCTTTATTTCACTTGTCAAATACATAACAAGTCTTTTCTCTTAATGACCAATCATGTGCCGTGTAGCATTTTCTTCTCCGCACAACTTTGGGTGTCCAAAATGTCTGCGCCCATGTATAAAGTTATGTAGGTGTTTTTCCTATAGAGATATAGAAAACACTTGTAAAAAGTGGTCAATTTAGTACATTTAGAACACATATCCATCGGTTATCTCACCTCATGAATATAGGGACTGACAGTCCTAGCTGAAGTACACCACTGGCTGTTACATTTCACACCCCAGTCAATCAGACCTATACATGTGAAATAGAAAAAATGTCTATAAATTGAAGCATTTTTCCACTTTTCTTTCAAAATTTTGAAATAAAATGATTAATCTAGCACATGTTTTGCTTGTTTTTCTTATTATCTCTCATAATCTCTTAAGACAGATCATGTTAATCAATAAGGGTATCAGGTACCCGGTATAAATGAAAAATGAAAAAAATCAGCAGGTTTTTGTAAGAAAATGCTCAGTTATGGAAAGAGGAAAAGCTAATGTAGATTAAATAATCAATGAAAAGAAAGAGAATTGTGTTTGATTTAAAAGAACATTAGATTTAAAAAAAAAAGTATATCAGGAATGGGTTGCTGGCATCAGAGAATCAAATACACCCCCACTGAAAATTTTGTAATTCTGAAGGGGGTGACCTACATTTTAGCCATTATTATAGGAAATTTCATGTAATAAATGTTAAATATGTATATTCTCATGAAAGGCCAATATATTTATTTGCATATCATTTCTAATTATTGACATAATTATTAAATTGATTAAATGCCAAGGGCAGATAAATCATGTTGTCTGTCTGAATACAGGGCTCAATTGTAAGCAAAATGCTTAAATAACTGCAGTTCTGAGGAAGTTTATATTCTAATAATCTTTAAAAAGTTCTAAATAACTTAAATATCAAGAGATTAACTAGATTTGCTAAGAAAACCATACCTGGGAACTCTTAATGAATGCAAAGTGTTCATCCTGGGAGTGTCCATATGTTGTTCATTGTAAGAGGGGAGGGTTCATTAAACTTCTCCTTCTTGATGATGCATAGCTGAAATGCATTTTATTTTATTAAAACATACTGATACATGCATGTAGTAATTTATATTATAATTAATTATTATTTACACCATCTTTTGAATTTTTTATAAGCATTTGTTATGTAATAGCTTAAAAAATAATAATGTTTTAATAGGATTTACTCAGATAATAATAAAAAAAATACTCAAGAAATTTAAAAAAAATTACTGCAGATAAGAATTACTCTTGTTATTCAAATATACTACATTAAAATTCTTTTCCTTCATTTTTTAATATCATTAGAGCACAAATATACCCCCCCCCCTTTTTCTACAGCATATCAAGATGGGATCTGACAAGGGGGAGGGATATTTAGAAACACATTTCACCATTTTTTTCACTTATAATTTTGCACATTTCTTGCATTTTCAATGTATTTTCTTTTGCAATATATTGTACAGTAATTTTAATAAGATATCCTACTAGTAACCTCTCAGTTACACCAAAAGCACAACTTTTATTTCAAACCAGCACTAATGAGATGACTGAAATCTGCTTTGCAGCTGGATTAGGCCCCTTATGTCAAAACAAAGTAAACTATTTAGTTAACAAAACAGTCAAATATTGTTAAGAATTCTTCCATTAACTCTGATTAACACAAATTTGGAAGATGTTTAGTCAATCTATACCAATGTCTACACTCATAAAACACATGGATTTAAATGAATTTCTCAAGCTGCGAGGGGGATATTCATCTATTTTGTGTATTAATGATGCCAATAATTATCAATATTGTATTATTTACAACATTCCAAGTAAATTTCAGCATAAATATTCATTAAAAATTATTTACATGTACATTTATTGCAAATGTGATAGCTAGGGGGGGAAATTTTGGCATTTTTGCACCATGTGGAGTCCCCATTGGGGGCCTCAGTTTACCCAAACCCTCTGATTTCTATACAGATAGTAAATATTAACCAAAGTATAATCCCAATGCCAAAAATATAGGAATTGATTGATTTTCTGGCTGTAATCAATGTTTACCTATGTAATACATACCTACTCTATAGGACAAACACCACCAATTGTTTTCCCATAGACTTCCATACAAAGTTTAGCCCCTGTCACTGATTCATATATTCAATTTTGGGCAAATGACTTTCTTGCCGTGAAAGTTCGAGATCTTGCAAAATAAAACATGCCAGAAAAAATATACCGTGCCGTTGCACTTTTACTTTCAAATTCCATTTGTTTACAACTAGGTGCGTTCAGCACCAAATGAAAATCTCTAACCAAAGTGCACCCCTCCCTTCAAATTTTTACCTGTAACTCCTACATATCTCAAAGAAGCCTAAGTCTTGATATGAGATTTTTATCACCTTTATTTCACTTGTCAAATACATAACAAGTCTTTTCTCTTAATGACCAATCATGTGCCGTGTAGCATTTTCTTCTCCGCACAACTTTGGGTGTCCAAAATGTCTGCGCCCATGTATAAAGTTATGTAGGTGTTTTTCCTATAGAGATATAGAAAACACTTGTAAAAAGTGGTCAATTTAGTACATTTAGAACACATATCCATCGGTTATCTCACCTCATGAATATAGGGACTGACAGTCCTAGCTGAAGTACACCACTGGCTGTTACATTTCACACCCCAGTCAATCAGACCTATACATGTGAAATAGAAAAAATGTCTATAAATTGAAGCATTTTTCCACTTTTCTTTCAAAATTTTGAAATAAAATGATTAATCTAGCACATGTTTTGCTTGTTTTTCTTATTATCTCTCATAATCTCTTAAGACAGATCATGTTAATCAATAAGGGTATCAGGTACCCGGTATAAATGAAAAATGAAAAAAATCAGCAGGTTTTTGTAAGAAAATGCTCAGTTATGGAAAGAGGAAAAGCTAATGTAGATTAAATAATCAATGAAAAGAAAGAGAATTGTGTTTGATTTAAAAGAACATTAGATTTAAAAAAAAAAGTATATCAGGAATGGGTTGCTGGCATCAGAGAATCAAATACACCCCCACTGAAAATTTTGTAATTCTGAAGGGGGTGACCTACATTTTAGCCATTATTATAGGAAATTTCATGTAATAAATGTTAAATATGTATATTCTCATGAAAGGCCAATATATTTATTTGCATATCATTTCTAATTATTGACATAATTATTAAATTGATTAAATGCCAAGGGCAGATAAATCATGTTGTCTGTCTGAATACAGGGCTCAATTGTAAGCAAAATGCTTAAATAACTGCAGTTCTGAGGAAGTTTATATTCTAATAATCTTTAAAAAGTTCTAAATAACTTAAATATCAAGAGATTAACTAGATTTGCTAAGAAAACCATACCTGGGAACTCTTAATGAATGCAAAGTGTTCATCCTGGGAGTGTCCATATGTTGTTCATTGTAAGAGGGGAGGGTTCATTAAACTTCTCCTTCTTGATGATGCATAGCTGAAATGCATTTTATTTTATTAAAACATACTGATACATGCATGTAGTAATTTATATTATAATTAATTATTATTTACACCATCTTTTGAATTTTTTATAAGCATTTGTTATGTAATAGCTTAAAAAATAATAATGTTTTAATAGGATTTACTCAGATAATAATAAAAAAAATACTCAAGAAATTTAAAAAAAATTACTGCAGATAAGAATTACTCTTGTTATTCAAATATACTACATTAAAATTCTTTTCCTTCATTTTTTAATATCATTAGAGCACAAATATACCCCCCCCCCCTTTTTCTACAGCATATCAAGATGGGATCTGACAAGGGGGAGGGATATTTAGAAACACATTTCACCATTTTTTTCACTTATAATTTTGCACATTTCTTGCATTTTCAATGTATTTTCTTTTGCAATATATTGTACAGTAATTTTAATAAGATATCCTACTAGTAACCTCTCAGTTACACCAAAAGCACAACTTTTATTTCAAACCAGCACTAATGAGATGACTGAAATCTGCTTTGCAGCTGAATTAGGCCCCTTATGTCAAAACAAAGTAAACTATTTAGTTAACAAAACAGTCAAATATTGTTAAGAATTATTCCATTAACTCTGATTAACACAAATTTGGAAGATGTTTAGTCAATCTATACCAATGTCTACACTCATAAAACACATGGATTTAAATGAATTTCTCAAGCTGCGAGGGGGATATTCATCTATTTTGTGTATTAATGATGCCAATAATTATCAATATTGTATTATTTACAACATTCCAAGTAAATTTCAGCATAAATATTAATTAAAAATTATTTACATGTACATTTATTGCAAATGTGATAGCTAGGGGGGGAAATTTTGGCATTTTTGCACCATGTGGAGTCCCCATTGGGGGCCTCAGTTTACCCAAACCCTCTGATTTCTATACAGATAGTAAATATTAACCAAAGTATAATCCCAATGCCAAAAATATAGGAATTGATTGATTTTCTGGCTGTAATCAATGTTTACCTATGTAATACATACCTACTCTATAGGACAAACACCACCAATTGTTTTCCCATAGACTTCCATACAAAGTTTAGCCCCTGTCACTGATTCATATATTCAATTTTGGGCAAATGACTTTCTTGCCGTGAAAGTTCGAGATCTTGCAAAATAAAACATGCCAGAAAAAATATACCGTGCCGTTGCACTTTTACTTTCAAATTCCATTTGTTTACAACTAGGTGCGTTCAGCACCAAATGAAAATCTCTAACCAAAGTGCACCCCTCCCTTCAAATTTTTACCTGTAACTCCTACATATCTCAAAGAAGCCTAAGTCTTGATATGAGATTTTTATCACCTTTATTTCACTTGTCAAATACATAACAAGTCTTTTCTCTTAATGACCAATCATGTGCCGTGTAGCATTTTCTTCTCCGCACAACTTTGGGTGTCCAAAATGTCTGCGCCCATGTATAAAGTTATGTAGGTGTTTTTCCTATAGAGATATAGAAAACACTTGTAAAAAGTGGTCAATTTAGTACATTTAGAACACATATCCATCGGTTATCTCACCTCATGAATATAGGGACTGACAGTCCTAGCTGAAGTACACCACTGGCTGTTACATTTCACACCCCAGTCAATCAGACCTATACATGTGAAATAGAAAAAATGTCTAGAAATTGAAGCATTTTTCCACTTTTCTTTCAAAATTTTGAAATAAAATGATTAATCTAGCACATGTTTTGCTTGTTTTTCTTATTATCTCTCATAATCTCTTAAGACAGATCATGTTAATCAATAAGGGTATCAGGTACCCGGTATAAATGAAAAATGAAAAAAATCAGCAGGTTTTTGTAAGAAAATGCTCAGTTATGGAAAGAGGAAAAGCTAATGTAGATTAAATAATCAATGAAAAGAAAGAGAATTGTGTTTGATTTAAAAGAACATTAGATTTAAAAAAAAAAGTATATCAGGAATGGGTTGCTGGCATCAGAGAATCAAATACACCCCCACTGAAAATTTTGTAATTCTGAAGGGGGTGACCTACATTTTAGCCATTATTATAGGAAATTTCATGTAATAAATGTTAAATATGTATATTCTCATGAAAGGCCAATATATTTATTTGCATATCATTTCTAATTATTGACATAATTATTAAATTGATTAAATGCCAAGGGCAGATAAATCATGTTGTCTGTCTGAATACAGGGCTCAATTGTAAGCAAAATGCTTAAATAACTGCAGTTCTGAGGAAGTTTATATTCTAATAATCTTTAAAAAGTTCTAAATAACTTAAATATCAAGAGATTAACTAGATTTGCTAAGAAAACCATACCTGGGAACTCTTAATGAATGCAAAGTGTTCATCCTGGGAGTGTCCATATGTTGTTCATTGTAAGAGGGGAGGGTTCATTAAACTTCTCCTTCTTGATGATGCATAGCTGAAATGCATTTTATTTTATTAAAACATACTGATACATGCATGTAGTAATTTATATTATAATTAATTATTATTTACACCATCTTTTGAATTTTTTATAAGCATTTGTTATGTAATAGCTTAAAAAATAATAATGTTTTAATAGGATTTACTCAGATAATAATAAAAAAAATACTCAAGAAATTTAAAAAAAATTACTGCAGATAAGAATTACTCTTGTTATTCAAATATACTACATTAAAATTCTTTTCCTTCATTTTTTAATATCATTAGAGCACAAATATACCCCCCCCCCTTTTTCTACAGCATATCAAGATGGGATCTGACAAGGGGGAGGGATATTTAGAAACACATTTCACCATTTTTTTCACTTATAATTTTGCACATTTCTTGCATTTTCAATGTATTTTCTTTTGCAATATATTGTACAGTAATTTTAATAAGATATCCTACTAGTAACCTCTCAGTTACACCAAAAGCACAACTTTTATTTCAAACCAGCACTAATGAGATGACTGAAATCTGCTTTGCAGCTGGATTAGGCCCCTTATGTCAAAACAAAGTAAACTATTTAGTTAACAAAACAGTCAAATATTGTTAAGAATTATTCCATTAACTCTGATTAACACAAATTTGGAAGATGTTTAGTCAATCTATACCAATGTCTACACTCATAAAACACATGGATTTAAATGAATTTCTCAAGCTGCGAGGGGGATATTCATCTATTTTGTGTATTAATGATGCCAATAATTATCAATATTGTATTATTTACAACATTCCAAGTAAATTTCAGCACAAATATTCATTAAAAATTATTTACATGTACATTTATTGCAAATGTGATAGCTAGGGGGGGAAATTTTGGCATTTTTGCACCATGTGGAGTCCCCATTGGGGGCCTCAGTTTACCCAAACCCTCTGATTTCTATACAGATAGTAAATATTAACCAAAGTATAATCCCAATGCCAAAAATATAGGAATTGATTGATTTTCTGGCTGTAATCAATGTTTACCTATGTAATACATACCTACTCTATAGGACAAACACCACCAATTGTTTTCCCATAGACTTCCATACAAAGTTTAGCCCCTGTCACTGATTCATATATTCAATTTTGGGCAAATGACTTTCTTGCCGTGAAAGTTCGAGATCTTGCAAAATAAAACATGCCAGAAAAAATATACCGTGCCGTTGCACTTTTACTTTCAAATTCCATTTGTTTACAACTAGGTGCGTTCAGCACCAAATGAAAATCTCTAACCAAAGTGCACCCCTCCCTTCAAATTTTTACCTGTAACTCCTACATATCTCAAAGAAGCCTAAGTCTTGATATGAGATTTTTATCACCTTTATTTCACTTGTCAAATACATAACAAGTCTTTTCTCTTAATGACCAATCATGTGCCGTGTAGCATTTTCTTCTCCGCACAACTTTGGGTGTCCAAAATGTCTGCGCCCATGTATAAAGTTATGTAGGTGTTTTTCCTATAGAGATATAGAAAACACTTGTAAAAAGTGGTCAATTTAGTACATTTAGAACACATATCCATCGGTTATCTCACCTCATGAATATAGGGACTGACAGTCCTAGCTGAAGTACACCACTGGCTGTTACATTTCACACCCCAGTCAATCAGACCTATACATGTGAAATAGAAAAAATGTCTATAAATTGAAGCATTTTCCACTTTTCTTTCAAAATTTTGAAATAAAATGATTAATCTAGCACATGTTTTGCTTGTTTTTCTTATTATCTCTCATAATCTCTTAAGACAGATCATGTTAATCAATAAGGGTATCAGGTACCCGGTATAAATGAAAAATGAAAAAAATCAGCAGGTTTTTGTAAGAAAATGCTCAGTTATGGAAAGAGGAAAAGCTAATGTAGATTAAATAATCAATGAAAAGAAAGAGAATTGTGTTTGATTTAAAAGAACATTAGATTTAAAAAAAAAGTATATCAGGAATGGGTTGCTGGCATCAGAGAATCAAATACACCCCCACTGAAAATTTTGTAATTCTGAAGGGGGTGACCTACATTTTAGCCATTATTATAGGAAATTTCATGTAATAAATGTTAAATATGTATATTCTCATGAAAGGCCAATATATTTATTTGCATATCATTTCTAATTATTGACATAATTATTAAATTGATTAAATGCCAAGGGCAGATAAATCATGTTGTCTGTCTGAATACAGGGCTCAATTGTAAGCAAAATGCTTAAATAACTGCAGTTCTGAGGAAGTTTATATTCTAATAATCTTTAAAAAGTTCTAAATAACTTAAATATCAAGAGATTAACTAGATTTGCTAAGAAAACCATACCTGGGAACTCTTAATGAATGCAAAGTGTTCATCCTGGGAGTGTCCATATGTTGTTCATTGTAAGAGGGGAGGGTTCATTAAACTTCTCCTTCTTGATGATGCATAGCTGAAATGCATTTTATTTTATTAAAACATACTGATACATGCATGTAGTAATTTATATTATAATTAATTATTATTTACACCATCTTTTGAATTTTTTATAAGCATTTGTTATGTAATAGCTTAAAAAATAATAATGTTTTAATAGGATTTACTCAGATAATAATAAAAAAAATACTCAAGAAATTTAAAAAAAATTACTGCAGATAAGAATTACTCTTGTTATTCAAATATACTACATTAAAATTCTTTTCCTTCATTTTTTAATATCATTAGAGCACAAATATACCCCCCCCTTTTTCTACAGCATATCAAGATGGGATCTGACAAGGGGGAGGGATATTTAGAAACACATTTCACCATTTTTTTCACTTATAATTTTGCACATTTCTTGCATTTTCAATGTATTTTCTTTTGCAATATATTGTACAGTAATTTTAATAAGATATCCTACTAGTAACCTCTCAGTTACACCAAAAGCACAACTTTTATTTCAAACCAGCACTAATGAGATGACTGAAATCTGCTTTGCAGCTGGATTAGGCCCCTTATGTCAAAACAAAGTAAACTATTTAGTTAACAAAACAGTCAAATATTGTTAAGAATTATTCCATTAACTCTGATTAACACAAATTTGGAAGATGTTTAGTCAATCTATACCAATGTCTACACTCATAAAACACATGGATTTAAATGAATTTCTCAAGCTGCGAGGGGGATATTCATCTATTTTGTGTATTAATGATGCCAATAATTATCAATATTGTATTATTTACAACATTCCAAGTAAATTTCAGCATAAATATTAATTAAAAATTATTTACATGTACATTTATTGCAAATGTGATAGCTAGGGGGGGGAAATTTTGGCATTTTTGCACCATGTGGAGTCCCCATTGGGGGCCTCAGTTTACCCAAACCCTCTGATTTCTATACAGATAGTAAATATTAACCAAAGTATAATCCCAATGCCAAAAATATAGGAATTGATTGATTTTCTGGCTGTAATCAATGTTTACCTATGTAATACATACCTACTCTATAGGACAAACACCACCAATTGTTTTCCCATAGACTTCCATACAAAGTTTAGCCCCTGTCACTGATTCATATATTCAATTTTGGGCAAATGACTTTCTTGCCGTGAAAGTTCGAGATCTTGCAAAATAAAACATGCCAGAAAAAATATACCGTGCCGTTGCACTTTTACTTTCAAATTCCATTTGTTTACAACTAGGTGCGTTCAGCACCAAATGAAAATCTCTAACCAAAGTGCACCCCTCCCTTCAAATTTTTACCTGTAACTCCTACATATCTCAAAGAAGCCTAAGTCTTGATATGAGATTTTTATCACCTTTATTTCACTTGTCAAATACATAACAAGTCTTTTCTCTTAATGACCAATCATGTGCCGTGTAGCATTTTCTTCTCCGCACAACTTTGGGTGTCCAAAATGTCTGCGCCCATGTATAAAGTTATGTAGGTGTTTTTCCTATAGAGATATAGAAAACACTTGTAAAAAGTGGTCAATTTAGTACATTTAGAACACATATCCATCGGTTATCTCACCTCATGAATATAGGGACTGACAGTCCTAGCTGAAGTACACCACTGGCTGTTACATTTCACACCCCAGTCAATCAGACCTATACATGTGAAATAGAAAAAATGTCTATAAATTGAAGCATTTTTCCACTTTTCTTTCAAAATTTTGAAATAAAATGATTAATCTAGCACATGTTTTGCTTGTTTTTCTTATTATCTCTCATAATCTCTTAAGACAGATCATGTTAATCAATAAGGGTATCAGGTACCCGGTATAAATGAAAAATGAAAAAAATCAGCAGGTTTTTGTAAGAAAATGCTCAGTTATGGAAAGAGGAAAAGCTAATGTAGATTAAATAATCAATGAAAAGAAAGAGAATTGTGTTTGATTTAAAAGAACATTAGATTTAAAAAAAAAAGTATATCAGGAATGGGTTGCTGGCATCAGAGAATCAAATACACCCCCACTGAAAATTTTGTAATTCTGAAGGGGGTGACCTACATTTTAGCCATTATTATAGGAAATTTCATGTAATAAATGTTAAATATGTATATTCTCATGAAAGGCCAATATATTTATTTGCATATCATTTCTAATTATTGACATAATTATTAAATTGATTAAATGCCAAGGGCAGATAAATCATGTTGTCTGTCTGAATACAGGGCTCAATTGTAAGCAAAATGCTTAAATAACTGCAGTTCTGAGGAAGTTTATATTCTAATAATCTTTAAAAAGTTCTAAATAACTTAAATATCAAGAGATTAACTAGATTTGCTAAGAAAACCATACCTGGGAACTCTTAATGAATGCAAAGTGTTCATCCTGGGAGTGTCCATATGTTGTTCATTGTAAGAGGGGAGGGTTCATTAAACTTCTCCTTCTTGATGATGCATAGCTGAAATGCATTTTATTTTATTAAAACATACTGATACATGCATGTAGTAATTTATATTATAATTAATTATTATTTACACCATCTTTTGAATTTTTTATAAGCATTTGTTATGTAATAGCTTAAAAAATAATAATGTTTTAATAGGATTTACTCAGATAATAATAAAAAAAATACTCAAGAAATTTAAAAAAAATTACTGCAGATAAGAATTACTCTTGTTATTCAAATATACTACATTAAAATTCTTTTCCTTCATTTTTTAATATCATTAGAGCACAAATATACCCCCCCCCTTTTTCTACAGCATATCAAGATGGGATCTGACAAGGGGGAGGGATATTTAGAAACACATTTCACCATTTTTTTCACTTATAATTTTGCACATTTCTTGCATTTTCAATGTATTTTCTTTTGCAATATATTGTACAGTAATTTTAATAAGATATCCTACTAGTAACCTCTCAGTTACACCAAAAGCACAACTTTTATTTCAAACCAGCACTAATGAGATGACTGAAATCTGCTTTGCAGCTGGATTAGGCCCCTTATGTCAAAACAAAGTAAACTATTTAGTTAACAAAACAGTCAAATATTGTTAAGAATTATTCCATTAACTCTGATTAACACAAATTTGGAAGATGTTTAGTCAATCTATACCAATGTCTACACTCATAAAACACATGGATTTAAATGAATTTCTCAAGCTGCGAGGGGGATATTCATCTATTTTGTGTATTAATGATGCCAATAATTATCAATATTGTATTATTTACAACATTCCAAGTAAATTTCAGCATAAATATTCATTAAAAATTATTTACATGTACATTTATTGCAAATGTGATAGCTAGGGGGGGAAATTTTGGCATTTTTGCACCATGTGGAGTCCCCATTGGGGGCCTCAGTTTACCCAAACCCTCTGATTTCTATACAGATAGTAAATATTAACCAAAGTATAATCCCAATGCCAAAAATATAGGAATTGATTGATTTTCTGGCTGTAATCAATGTTTACCTATGTAATACATACCTACTCTATAGGACAAACACCACCAATTGTTTTCCCATAGACTTCCATACAAAGTTTAGCCCCTGTCACTGATTCATATATTCAATTTTGGGCAAATGACTTTCTTGCCGTGAAAGTTCGAGATCTTGCAAAATAAAACATGCCAGAAAAAATATACCGTGCCGTTGCACTTTTACTTTCAAATTCCATTTGTTTACAACTAGGTGCGTTCAGCACCAAATGAAAATCTCTAACCAAAGTGCACCCCTCCCTTCAAATTTTTACCTGTAACTCCTACATATCTCAAAGAAGCCTAAGTCTTGATATGAGATTTTTATCACCTTTATTTCACTTGTCAAATACATAACAAGTCTTTTCTCTTAATGACCAATCATGTGCCGTGTAGCATTTTCTTCTCCGCACAACTTTGGGTGTCCAAAATGTCTGCGCCCATGTATAAAGTTATGTAGGTGTTTTTCCTATAGAGATATAGAAAACACTTGTAAAAAGTGGTCAATTTAGTACATTTAGAACACATATCCATCGGTTATCTCACCTCATGAATATAGGGACTGACAGTCCTAGCTGAAGTACACCACTGGCTGTTACATTTCACACCCCAGTCAATCAGACCTATACATGTGAAATAGAAAAAATGTCTATAAATTGAAGCATTTTTCCACTTTTCTTTCAAAATTTTGAAATAAAATGATTAATCTAGCACATGTTTTGCTTGTTTTTCTTATTATCTCTCATAATCTCTTAAGACAGATCATGTTAATCAATAAGGGTATCAGGTACCCGGTATAAATGAAAAATGAAAAAAATCAGCAGGTTTTTGTAAGAAAATGCTCAGTTATGGAAAGAGGAAAAGCTAATGTAGATTAAATAATCAATGAAAAGAAAGAGAATTGTGTTTGATTTAAAAGAACATTAGATTTAAAAAAAAAAGTATATCAGGAATGGGTTGCTGGCATCAGAGAATCAAATACACCCCCACTGAAAATTTTGTAATTCTGAAGGGGGTGACCTACATTTTAGCCATTATTATAGGAAATTTCATGTAATAAATGTTAAATATGTATATTCTCATGAAAGGCCAATATATTTATTTGCATATCATTTCTAATTATTGACATAATTATTAAATTGATTAAATGCCAAGGGCAGATAAATCATGTTGTCTGTCTGAATACAGGGCTCAATTGTAAGCAAAATGCTTAAATAACTGCAGTTCTGAGGAAGTTTATATTCTAATAATCTTTAAAAAGTTCTAAATAACTTAAATATCAAGAGATTAACTAGATTTGCTAAGAAAACCATACCTGGGAACTCTTAATGAATGCAAAGTGTTCATCCTGGGAGTGTCCATATGTTGTTCATTGTAAGAGGGGAGGGTTCATTAAACTTCTCCTTCTTGATGATGCATAGCTGAAATGCATTTTATTTTATTAAAACATACTGATACATGCATGTAGTAATTTATATTATAATTAATTATTATTTACACCATCTTTTGAATTTTTTATAAGCATTTGTTATGTAATAGCTTAAAAAATAATAATGTTTTAATAGGATTTACTCAGATAATAATAAAAAAAATACTCAAGAAATTTAAAAAAAATTACTGCAGATAAGAATTACTCTTGTTATTCAAATATACTACATTAAAATTCTTTTCCTTCATTTTTTAATATCATTAGAGCACAAATATACCCCCCCCCCCTTTTTCTACAGCATATCAAGATGGGATCTGACAAGGGGGAGGGATATTTAGAAACACATTTCACCATTTTTTTCACTTATAATTTTGCACATTTCTTGCATTTTCAATGTATTTTCTTTTGCAATATATTGTACAGTAATTTTAATAAGATATCCTACTAGTAACCTCTCAGTTACACCAAAAGCACAACTTTTATTTCAAACCAGCACTAATGAGATGACTGAAATCTGCTTTGCAGCTGGATTAGGCCCCTTATGTCAAAACAAAGTAAACTATTTAGTTAACAAAACAGTCAAATATTGTTAAGAATTATTCCATTAACTCTGATTAACACAAATTTGGAAGATGTTTAGTCAATCTATACCAATGTCTACACTCATAAAACACATGGATTTAAATGAATTTCTCAAGCTGCGAGGGGGATATTCATCTATTTTGTGTATTAATGATGCCAATAATTATCAATATTGTATTATTTACAACATTCCAAGTAAATTTCAGCATAAATATTCATTAAAAATTATTTACATGTACATTTATTGCAAATGTGATAGCTAGGGGGGGAAATTTTGGCATTTTTGCACCATGTGGAGTCCCCATTGGGGGCCTCAGTTTACCCAAACCCTCTGATTTCTATACAGATAGTAAATATTAACCAAAGTATAATCCCAATGCCAAAAATATAGGAATTGATTGATTTTCTGGCTGTAATCAATGTTTACCTATGTAATACATACCTACTCTATAGGACAAACACCACCAATTGTTTTCCCATAGACTTCCATACAAAGTTTAGCCCCTGTCACTGATTCATATATTCAATTTTGGGCAAATGACTTTCTTGCCGTGAAAGTTCGAGATCTTGCAAAATAAAACATGCCAGAAAAAATATACCGTGCCGTTGCACTTTTACTTTCAAATTCCATTTGTTTACAACTAGGTGCGTTCAGCACCAAATGAAAATCTCTAACCAAAGTGCACCCCTCCCTTCAAATTTTTACCTGTAACTCCTACATATCTCAAAGAAGCCTAAGTCTTGATATGAGATTTTTATCACCTTTATTTCACTTGTCAAATACATAACAAGTCTTTTCTCTTAATGACCAATCATGTGCCGTGTAGCATTTTCTTCTCCGCACAACTTTGGGTGTCCAAAATGTCTGCGCCCATGTATAAAGTTATGTAGGTGTTTTTCCTATAGAGATATAGAAAACACTTGTAAAAAGTGGTCAATTTAGTACATTTAGAACACATATCCATCGGTTATCTCACCTCATGAATATAGGGACTGACAGTCCTAGCTGAAGTACACCACTGGCTGTTACATTTCACACCCCAGTCAATCAGACCTATACATGTGAAATAGAAAAAATGTCTATAAATTGAAGCATTTTTCCACTTTTCTTTCAAAATTTTGAAATAAAATGATTAATCTAGCACATGTTTTGCTTGTTTTTCTTATTATCTCTCATAATCTCTTAAGACAGATCATGTTAATCAATAAGGGTATCAGGTACCCGGTATAAATGAAAAATGAAAAAAATCAGCAGGTTTTTGTAAGAAAATGCTCAGTTATGGAAAGAGGAAAAGCTAATGTAGATTAAATAATCAATGAAAAGAAAGAGAATTGTGTTTGATTTAAAAGAACATTAGATTTAAAAAAAAAAGTATATCAGGAATGGGTTGCTGGCATCAGAGAATCAAATACACCCCCACTGAAAATTTTGTAATTCTGAAGGGGGTGACCTACATTTTAGCCATTATTATAGGAAATTTCATGTAATAAATGTTAAATATGTATATTCTCATGAAAGGCCAATATATTTATTTGCATATCATTTCTAATTATTGACATAATTATTAAATTGATTAAATGCCAAGGGCAGATAAATCATGTTGTCTGTCTGAATACAGGGCTCAATTGTAAGCAAAATGCTTAAATAACTGCAGTTCTGAGGAAGTTTATATTCTAATAATCTTTAAAAAGTTCTAAATAACTTAAATATCAAGAGATTAACTAGATTTGCTAAGAAAACCATACCTGGGAACTCTTAATGAATGCAAAGTGTTCATCCTGGGAGTGTCCATATGTTGTTCATTGTAAGAGGGGAGGGTTCATTAAACTTCTCCTTCTTGATGATGCATAGCTGAAATGCATTTTATTTTATTAAAACATACTGATACATGCATGTAGTAATTTATATTATAATTAATTATTATTTACACCATCTTTTGAATTTTTTATAAGCATTTGTTATGTAATAGCTTAAAAAATAATAATGTTTTAATAGGATTTACTCAGATAATAATAAAAAAAATACTCAAGAAATTTAAAAAAAATTACTGCAGATAAGAATTACTCTTGTTATTCAAATATACTACATTAAAATTCTTTTCCTTCATTTTTTAATATCATTAGAGCACAAATATACCCCCCCCCCCTTTTTCTACAGCATATCAAGATGGGATCTGACAAGGGGGAGGGATATTTAGAAACACATTTCACCATTTTTTTCACTTATAATTTTGCACATTTCTTGCATTTTCAATGTATTTTCTTTTGCAATATATTGTACAGTAATTTTAATAAGATATCCTACTAGTAACCTCTCAGTTACACCAAAAGCACAACTTTTATTTCAAACCAGCACTAATGAGATGACTGAAATCTGCTTTGCAGCTGGATTAGGCCCCTTATGTCAAAACAAAGTAAACTATTTAGTTAACAAAACAGTCAAATATTGTTAAGAATTATTCCATTAACTCTGATTAACACAAATTTGGAAGATGTTTAGTCAATCTATACCAATGTCTACACTCATAAAACACATGGATTTAAATGAATTTCTCAAGCTGCGAAGGGGATATTTATCTATTTTGTGTATTAATGATGCCAATAATTATCAATATTGTATTATTTACAACATTCCAAGTAAATTTCAGCATAAATATTCATTAAAAATTATTTACATGTACATTTATTGCAAATGTGATAGCTAGGGGGGGAAATTTTGGCATTTTTGCACCATGTGGAGTCCCCATTGGGGGCCTCAGTTTACCCAAACCCTCTGATTTCTATACAGATAGTAAATATTAACCAAAGTATAATCCCAATGCCAAAAATATAGGAATTGATTGATTTTCTGGCTGTAATCAATGTTTACCTATGTAATACATACCTACTCTATAGGACAAACACCACCAATTGTTTTCCCATAGACTTCCATACAAAGTTTAGCCCCTGTCACTGATTCATATATTCAATTTTGGGCAAATGACTTTCTTGCCGTGAAAGTTCGAGATCTTGCAAAATAAAACATGCCAGAAAAAATATACCGTGCCGTTGCACTTTTACTTTCAAATTCCATTTGTTTACAACTAGGTGCGTTCAGCACCAAATGAAAATCTCTAACCAAAGTGCACCCCTCCCTTCAAATTTTTACCTGTAACTCCTACATATCTCAAAGAAGCCTAAGTCTTGATATGAGATTTTTATCACCTTTATTTCACTTGTCAAATACATAACAAGTCTTTTCTCTTAATGACCAATCATGTGCCGTGTAGCATTTTCTTCTCCGCACAACTTTGGGTGTCCAAAATGTCTGCGCCCATGTATAAAGTTATGTAGGTGTTTTTCCTATAGAGATATAGAAAACACTTGTAAAAAGTGGTCAATTTAGTACATTTAGAACACATATCCATCGGTTATCTCACCTCATGAATATAGGGACTGACAGTCCTAGCTGAAGTACACCACTGGCTGTTACATTTCACACCCCAGTCAATCAGACCTATACATGTGAAATAGAAAAAATGTCTATAAATTGAAGCATTTTTCCACTTTTCTTTCAAAATTTTGAAATAAAATGATTAATCTAGCACATGTTTTGCTTGTTTTTCTTATTATCTCTCATAATCTCTTAAGACAGATCATGTTAATCAATAAGGGTATCAGGTACCCGGTATAAATGAAAAATGAAAAAAATCAGCAGGTTTTTGTAAGAAAATGCTCAGTTATGGAAAGAGGAAAAGCTAATGTAGATTAAATAATCAATGAAAAGAAAGAGAATTGTGTTTGATTTAAAAGAACATTAGATTTAAAAAAAAAAGTATATCAGGAATGGGTTGCTGGCATCAGAGAATCAAATACACCCCCACTGAAAATTTTGTAATTCTGAAGGGGGTGACCTACATTTTAGCCATTATTATAGGAAATTTCATGTAATAAATGTTAAATATGTATATTCTCATGAAAGGCCAATATATTTATTTGCATATCATTTCTAATTATTGACATAATTATTAAATTGATTAAATGCCAAGGGCAGATAAATCATGTTGTCTGTCTGAATACAGGGCTCAATTGTAAGCAAAATGCTTAAATAACTGCAGTTCTGAGGAAGTTTATATTCTAATAATCTTTAAAAAGTTCTAAATAACTTAAATATCAAGAGATTAACTAGATTTGCTAAGAAAACCATACCTGGGAACTCTTAATGAATGCAAAGTGTTCATCCTGGGAGTGTCCATATGTTGTTCATTGTAAGAGGGGAGGGTTCATTAAACTTCTCCTTCTTGATGATGCATAGCTGAAATGCATTTTATTTTATTAAAACATACTGATACATGCATGTAGTAATTTATATTATAATTAATTATTATTTACACCATCTTTTGAATTTTTTATAAGCATTTGTTATGTAATAGCTTAAAAAATAATAATGTTTTAATAGGATTTACTCAGATAATAATAAAAAAAATACTCAAGAAATTTAAAAAAAATTACTGCAGATAAGAATTACTCTTGTTATTCAAATATACTACATTAAAATTCTTTTCCTTCATTTTTTAATATCATTAGAGCACAAATATACCCCCCCCCCCTTTTTCTACAGCATATCAAGATGGGATCTGACAAGGGGGAGGGATATTTAGAAACACATTTCACCATTTTTTTCACTTATAATTTTGCACATTTCTTGCATTTTCAATGTATTTTCTTTTGCAATATATTGTACAGTAATTTTAATAAGATATCCTACTAGTAACCTCTCAGTTACACCAAAAGCACAACTTTTATTTCAAACCAGCACTAATGAGATGACTGAAATCTGCTTTGCAGCTGGATTAGGCCCCTTATGTCAAAACAAAGTAAACTATTTAGTTAACAAAACAGTCAAATATTGTTAAGAATTATTCCATTAACTCTGATTAACACAAATTTGGAAGATGTTTAGTCAATCTATACCAATGTCTACACTCATAAAACACATGGATTTAAATGAATTTCTCAAGCTGCGAAGGGGATATTTATCTATTTTGTGTATTAATGATGCCAATAATTATCAATATTGTATTATTTACAACATTCCAAGTAAATTTCAGCATAAATATTCATTAAAAATTATTTACATGTACATTTATTGCAAATGTGATAGCTAGGGGGGGAAATTTTGGCATTTTTGCACCATGTGGAGTCCCCATTGGGGGCCTCAGTTTACCCAAACCCTCTGATTTCTATACAGATAGTAAATATTAACCAAAGTATAATCCCAATGCCAAAAATATAGGAATTGATTGATTTTCTGGCTGTAATCAATGTTTACCTATGTAATACATACCTACTCTATAGGACAAACACCACCAATTGTTTTCCCATAGACTTCCATACAAAGTTTAGCCCCTGTCACTGATTCATATATTCAATTTTGGGCAAATGACTTTCTTGCCGTGAAAGTTCGAGATCTTGCAAAATAAAACATGCCAGAAAAAATATACCGTGCCGTTGCACTTTTACTTTCAAATTCCATTTGTTTACAACTAGGTGCGTTCAGCACCAAATGAAAATCTCTAACCAAAGTGCACCCCTCCCTTCAAATTTTTACCTGTAACTCCTACATATCTCAAAGAAGCCTAAGTCTTGATATGAGATTTTTATCACCTTTATTTCACTTGTCAAATACATAACAAGTCTTTTCTCTTAATGACCAATCATGTGCCGTGTAGCATTTTCTTCTCCGCACAACTTTGGGTGTCCAAAATGTCTGCGCCCATGTATAAAGTTATGTAGGTGTTTTTCCTATAGAGATATAGAAAACACTTGTAAAAAGTGGTCAATTTAGTACATTTAGAACACATATCCATCGGTTATCTCACCTCATGAATATAGGGACTGACAGTCCTAGCTGAAGTACACCACTGGCTGTTACATTTCACACCCCAGTCAATCAGACCTATACATGTGAAATAGAAAAAATGTCTATAAATTGAAGCATTTTTCCACTTTTCTTTCAAAATTTTGAAATAAAATGATTAATCTAGCACATGTTTTGCTTGTTTTTCTTATTATCTCTCATAATCTCTTAAGACAGATCATGTTAATCAATAAGGGTATCAGGTACCCGGTATAAATGAAAAATGAAAAAAATCAGCAGGTTTTTGTAAGAAAATGCTCAGTTATGGAAAGAGGAAAAGCTAATGTAGATTAAATAATCAATGAAAAGAAAGAGAATTGTGTTTGATTTAAAAGAACATTAGATTTAAAAAAAAAAGTATATCAGGAATGGGTTGCTGGCATCAGAGAATCAAATACACCCCCACTGAAAATTTTGTAATTCTGAAGGGGGTGACCTACATTTTAGCCATTATTATAGGAAATTTCATGTAATAAATGTTAAATATGTATATTCTCATGAAAGGCCAATATATTTATTTGCATATCATTTCTAATTATTGACATAATTATTAAATTGATTAAATGCCAAGGGCAGATAAATCATGTTGTCTGTCTGAATACAGGGCTCAATTGTAAGCAAAATGCTTAAATAACTGCAGTTCTGAGGAAGTTTATATTCTAATAATCTTTAAAAAGTTCTAAATAACTTAAATATCAAGAGATTAACTAGATTTGCTAAGAAAACCATACCTGGGAACTCTTAATGAATGCAAAGTGTTCATCCTGGGAGTGTCCATATGTTGTTCATTGTAAGAGGGGAGGGTTCATTAAACTTCTCCTTCTTGATGATGCATAGCTGAAATGCATTTTATTTTATTAAAACATACTGATACATGCATGTAGTAATTTATATTATAATTAATTATTATTTACACCATCTTTTGAATTTTTTATAAGCATTTGTTATGTAATAGCTTAAAAAATAATAATGTTTTAATAGGATTTACTCAGATAATAATAAAAAAAATACTCAAGAAATTTAAAAAAAATTACTGCAGATAAGAATTACTCTTGTTATTCAAATATACTACATTAAAATTCTTTTCCTTCATTTTTTAATATCATTAGAGCACAAATATACCCCCCCCCCCTTTTTCTACAGCATATCAAGATGGGATCTGACAAGGGGGAGGGATATTTAGAAACACATTTCACCATTTTTTTCACTTATAATTTTGCACATTTCTTGCATTTTCAATGTATTTTCTTTTGCAATATATTGTACAGTAATTTTAATAAGATATCCTACTAGTAACCTCTCAGTTACACCAAAAGCACAACTTTTATTTCAAACCAGCACTAATGAGATGACTGAAATCTGCTTTGCAGCTGGATTAGGCCCCTTATGTCAAAACAAAGTAAACTATTTAGTTAACAAAACAGTCAAATATTGTTAAGAATTATTCCATTAACTCTGATTAACACAAATTTGGAAGATGTTTAGTCAATCTATACCAATGTCTACACTCATAAAACACATGGATTTAAATGAATTTCTCAAGCTGCGAAGGGGATATTTATCTATTTTGTGTATTAATGATGCCAATAATTATCAATATTGTATTATTTACAACATTCCAAGTAAATTTCAGCATAAATATTCATTAAAAATTATTTACATGTACATTTATTGCAAATGTGATAGCTAGGGGGGGAAATTTTGGCATTTTTGCACCATGTGGAGTCCCCATTGGGGGCCTCAGTTTACCCAAACCCTCTGATTTCTATACAGATAGTAAATATTAACCAAAGTATAATCCCAATGCCAAAAATATAGGAATTGATTGATTTTCTGGCTGTAATCAATGTTTACCTATGTAATACATACCTACTCTATAGGACAAACACCACCAATTGTTTTCCCATAGACTTCCATACAAAGTTTAGCCCCTGTCACTGATTCATATATTCAATTTTGGGCAAATGACTTTCTTGCCGTGAAAGTTCGAGATCTTGCAAAATAAAACATGCCAGAAAAAATATACCGTGCCGTTGCACTTTTACTTTCAAATTCCATTTGTTTACAACTAGGTGCGTTCAGCACCAAATGAAAATCTCTAACCAAAGTGCACCCCTCCCTTCAAATTTTTACCTGTAACTCCTACATATCTCAAAGAAGCCTAAGTCTTGATATGAGATTTTTATCACCTTTATTTCACTTGTCAAATACATAACAAGTCTTTTCTCTTAATGACCAATCATGTGCCGTGTAGCATTTTCTTCTCCGCACAACTTTGGGTGTCCAAAATGTCTGCGCCCATGTATAAAGTTATGTAGGTGTTTTTCCTATAGAGATATAGAAAACACTTGTAAAAAGTGGTCAATTTAGTACATTTAGAACACATATCCATCGGTTATCTCACCTCATGAATATAGGGACTGACAGTCCTAGCTGAAGTACACCACTGGCTGTTACATTTCACACCCCAGTCAATCAGACCTATACATGTGAAATAGAAAAAATGTCTATAAATTGAAGCATTTTTCCACTTTTCTTTCAAAATTTTGAAATAAAATGATTAATCTAGCACATGTTTTGCTTGTTTTTCTTATTATCTCTCATAATCTCTTAAGACAGATCATGTTAATCAATAAGGGTATCAGGTACCCGGTATAAATGAAAAATGAAAAAAATCAGCAGGTTTTTGTAAGAAAATGCTCAGTTATGGAAAGAGGAAAAGCTAATGTAGATTAAATAATCAATGAAAAGAAAGAGAATTGTGTTTGATTTAAAAGAACATTAGATTTAAAAAAAAAAGTATATCAGGAATGGGTTGCTGGCATCAGAGAATCAAATACACCCCCACTGAAAATTTTGTAATTCTGAAGGGGGTGACCTACATTTTAGCCATTATTATAGGAAATTTCATGTAATAAATGTTAAATATGTATATTCTCATGAAAGGCCAATATATTTATTTGCATATCATTTCTAATTATTGACATAATTATTAAATTGATTAAATGCCAAGGGCAGATAAATCATGTTGTCTGTCTGAATACAGGGCTCAATTGTAAGCAAAATGCTTAAATAACTGCAGTTCTGAGGAAGTTTATATTCTAATAATCTTTAAAAAGTTCTAAATAACTTAAATATCAAGAGATTAACTAGATTTGCTAAGAAAACCATACCTGGGAACTCTTAATGAATGCAAAGTGTTCATCCTGGGAGTGTCCATATGTTGTTCATTGTAAGAGGGGAGGGTTCATTAAACTTCTCCTTCTTGATGATGCATAGCTGAAATGCATTTTATTTTATTAAAACATACTGATACATGCATGTAGTAATTTATATTATAATTAATTATTATTTACACCATCTTTTGAATTTTTTATAAGCATTTGTTATGTAATAGCTTAAAAAATAATAATGTTTTAATAGGATTTACTCAGATAATAATAAAAAAAATACTCAAGAAATTTAAAAAAAATTACTGCAGATAAGAATTACTCTTGTTATTCAAATATACTACATTAAAATTCTTTTCCTTCATTTTTTAATATCATTAGAGCACAAATATACCCCCCCCCCTTTTTCTACAGCATATCAAGATGGGATCTGACAAGGGGGAGGGATATTTAGAAACACATTTCACCATTTTTTTCACTTATAATTTTGCACATTTCTTGCATTTTCAATGTATTTTCTTTTGCAATATATTGTACAGTAATTTTAATAAGATATCCTACTAGTAACCTCTCAGTTACACCAAAAGCACAACTTTTATTTCAAACCAGCACTAATGAGATGACTGAAATCTGCTTTGCAGCTGGATTAGGCCCCTTATGTCAAAACAAAGTAAACTATTTAGTTAACAAAACAGTCAAATATTGTTAAGAATTATTCCATTAACTCTGATTAACACAAATTTGGAAGATGTTTAGTCAATCTATACCAATGTCTACACTCATAAAACACATGGATTTAAATGAATTTCTCAAGCTGCGAGGGGGATATTCATCTATTTTGTGTATTAATGATGCCAATAATTATCAATATTGTATTATTTACAACATTCCAAGTAAATTTCAGCATAAATATTCATTAAAAATTATTTACATGTACATTTATTGCAAATGTGATAGCTAGGGGGGGAAATTTTGGCATTTTTGCACCATGTGGAGTCCCCATTGGGGGCCTCAGTTTACCCAAACCCTCTGATTTCTATACAGATAGTAAATATTAACCAAAGTATAATCCCAATGCCAAAAATATAGGAATTGATTGATTTTCTGGCTGTAATCAATGTTTACCTATGTAATACATACCTACTCTATAGGACAAACACCACCAATTGTTTTCCCATAGACTTCCATACAAAGTTTAGCCCCTGTCACTGATTCATATATTCAATTTTGGGCAAATGACTTTCTTGCCGTGAAAGTTCGAGATCTTGCAAAATAAAACATGCCAGAAAAAATATACCGTGCCGTTGCACTTTTACTTTCAAATTCCATTTGTTTACAACTAGGTGCGTTCAGCACCAAATGAAAATCTCTAACCAAAGTGCACCCCTCCCTTCAAATTTTTACCTGTAACTCCTACATATCTCAAAGAAGCCTAAGTCTTGATATGAGATTTTTATCACCTTTATTTCACTTGTCAAATACATAACAAGTCTTTTCTCTTAATGACCAATCATGTGCCGTGTAGCATTTTCTTCTCCGCACAACTTTGGGTGTCCAAAATGTCTGCGCCCATGTATAAAGTTATGTAGGTGTTTTTCCTATAGAGATATAGAAAACACTTGTAAAAAGTGGTCAATTTAGTACATTTAGAACACATATCCATCGGTTATCTCACCTCATGAATATAGGGACTGACAGTCCTAGCTGAAGTACACCACTGGCTGTTACATTTCACACCCCAGTCAATCAGACCTATACATGTGAAATAGAAAAAATGTCTATAA
Source organism: Saccostrea echinata (assembly GCF_033153115.1). Lineage (NCBI taxonomy): Eukaryota > Metazoa > Mollusca > Bivalvia > Ostreida > Ostreidae > Saccostrea > Saccostrea echinata. The sequence continues at coordinate 41,806 of NW_026889996.1, forward strand.
ATTGAAGCATTTTTCCACTTTTCTTTCAAAATTTTGAAATAAAATGATTAATCTAGCACATGTTTTGCTTGTTTTTCTTATTATCTCTCATAATCTCTTAAGACAGATCATGTTAATCAATAAGGGTATCAGGTACCCGGTATAAATGAAAAATGAAAAAAATCAGCAGGTTTTTGTAAGAAAATGCTCAGTTATGGAAAGAGGAAAAGCTAATGTAGATTAAATAATCAATGAAAAGAAAGAGAATTGTGTTTGATTTAAAAGAACATTAGATTTAAAAAAAAAAAGTATATCAGGAATGGGTTGCTGGCATCAGAGAATCAAATACACCCCCACTGAAAATTTTGTAATTCTGAAGGGGGTGACCTACATTTTAGCCATTATTATAGGAAATTTCATGTAATAAATGTTAAATATGTATATTCTCATGAAAGGCCAATATATTTATTTGCATATCATTTCTAATTATTGACATAATTATTAAATTGATTAAATGCCAAGGGCAGATAAATCATGTTGTCTGTCTGAATACAGGGCTCAATTGTAAGCAAAATGCTTAAATAACTGCAGTTCTGAGGAAGTTTATATTCTAATAATCTTTAAAAAGTTCTAAATAACTTAAATATCAAGAGATTAACTAGATTTGCTAAGAAAACCATACCTGGGAACTCTTAATGAATGCAAAGTGTTCATCCTGGGAGTGTCCATATGTTGTTCATTGTAAGAGGGGAGGGTTCATTAAACTTCTCCTTCTTGATGATGCATAGCTGAAATGCATTTTATTTTATTAAAACATACTGATACATGCATGTAGTAATTTATATTATAATTAATTATTATTTACACCATCTTTTGAATTTTTTATAAGCATTTGTTATGTAATAGCTTAAAAAATAATAATGTTTTAATAGGATTTACTCAGATAATAATAAAAAAAATACTCAAGAAATTTAAAAAAAATTACTGCAGATAAGAATTACTCTTGTTATTCAAATATACTACATTAAAATTCTTTTCCTTCATTTTTTAATATCATTAGAGCACAAATATACCCCCCCCCTTTTTCTACAGCATATCAAGATGGGATCTGACAAGGGGGAGGGATATTTAGAAACACATTTCACCATTTTTTTCACTTATAATTTTGCACATTTCTTGCATTTTCAATGTATTTTCTTTTGCAATATATTGTACAGTAATTTTAATAAGATATCCTACTAGTAACCTCTCAGTTACACCAAAAGCACAACTTTTATTTCAAACCAGCACTAATGAGATGACTGAAATCTGCTTTGCAGCTGGATTAGGCCCCTTATGTCAAAACAAAGTAAACTATTTAGTTAACAAAACAGTCAAATATTGTTAAGAATTATTCCATTAACTCTGATTAACACAAATTTGGAAGATGTTTAGTCAATCTATACCAATGTCTACACTCATAAAACACATGGATTTAAATGAATTTCTCAAGCTGCGAGGGGGATATTCATCTATTTTGTGTATTAATGATGCCAATAATTATCAATATTGTATTATTTACAACATTCCAAGTAAATTTCAGCATAAATATTCATTAAAAATTATTTACATGTACATTTATTGCAAATGTGATAGCTAGGGGGGGAAATTTTGGCATTTTTGCACCATGTGGAGTCCCCATTGGGGGCCTCAGTTTACCCAAACCCTCTGATTTCTATACAGATAGTAAATATTAACCAAAGTATAATCCCAATGCCAAAAATATAGGAATTGATTGATTTTCTGGCTGTAATCAATGTTTACCTATGTAATACATACCTACTCTATAGGACAAACACCACCAATTGTTTTCCCATAGACTTCCATACAAAGTTTAGCCCCTGTCACTGATTCATATATTCAATTTTGGGCAAATGACTTTCTTGCCGTGAAAGTTCGAGATCTTGCAAAATAAAACATGCCAGAAAAAATATACCGTGCCGTTGCACTTTTACTTTCAAATTCCATTTGTTTACAACTAGGTGCGTTCAGCACCAAATGAAAATCTCTAACCAAAGTGCACCCCTCCCTTCAAATTTTTACCTGTAACTCCTACATATCTCAAAGAAGCCTAAGTCTTGATATGAGATTTTTATCACCTTTATTTCACTTGTCAAATACATAACAAGTCTTTTCTCTTAATGACCAATCATGTGCCGTGTAGCATTTTCTTCTCCGCACAACTTTGGGTGTCCAAAATGTCTGCGCCCATGTATAAAGTTATGTAGGTGTTTTTCCTATAGAGATATAGAAAACACTTGTAAAAAGTGGTCAATTTAGTACATTTAGAACACATATCCATCGGTTATCTCACCTCATGAATATAGGGACTGACAGTCCTAGCTGAAGTACACCACTGGCTGTTACATTTCACACCCCAGTCAATCAGACCTATACATGTGAAATAGAAAAAATGTCTATAAATTGAAGCATTTTTCCACTTTTCTTTCAAAATTTTGAAATAAAATGATTAATCTAGCACATGTTTTGCTTGTTTTTCTTATTATCTCTCATAATCTCTTAAGACAGATCATGTTAATCAATAAGGGTATCAGGTACCCGGTATAAATGAAAAATGAAAAAAATCAGCAGGTTTTTGTAAGAAAATGCTCAGTTATGGAAAGAGGAAAAGCTAATGTAGATTAAATAATCAATGAAAAGAAAGAGAATTGTGTTTGATTTAAAAGAACATTAGATTTAAAAAAAAAAGTATATCAGGAATGGGTTGCTGGCATCAGAGAATCAAATACACCCCCACTGAAAATTTTGTAATTCTGAAGGGGGTGACCTACATTTTAGCCATTATTATAGGAAATTTCATGTAATAAATGTTAAATATGTATATTCTCATGAAAGGCCAATATATTTATTTGCATATCATTTCTAATTATTGACATAATTATTAAATTGATTAAATGCCAAGGGCAGATAAATCATGTTGTCTGTCTGAATACAGGGCTCAATTGTAAGCAAAATGCTTAAATAACTGCAGTTCTGAGGAAGTTTATATTCTAATAATCTTTAAAAAGTTCTAAATAACTTAAATATCAAGAGATTAACTAGATTTGCTAAGAAAACCATACCTGGGAACTCTTAATGAATGCAAAGTGTTCATCCTGGGAGTGTCCATATGTTGTTCATTGTAAGAGGGGAGGGTTCATTAAACTTCTCCTTCTTGATGATGCATAGCTGAAATGCATTTTATTTTATTAAAACATACTGATACATGCATGTAGTAATTTATATTATAATTAATTATTATTTACACCATCTTTTGAATTTTTTATAAGCATTTGTTATGTAATAGCTTAAAAAATAATAATGTTTTAATAGGATTTACTCAGATAATAATAAAAAAAATACTCAAGAAATTTAAAAAAAATTACTGCAGATAAGAATTACTCTTGTTATTCAAATATACTACATTAAAATTCTTTTCCTTCATTTTTTAATATCATTAGAGCACAAATATACCCCCCCCCCCTTTTTCTACAGCATATCAAGATGGGATCTGACAAGGGGGAGGGATATTTAGAAACACATTTCACCATTTTTTTCACTTATAATTTTGCACATTTCTTGCATTTTCAATGTATTTTCTTTTGCAATATATTGTACAGTAATTTTAATAAGATATCCTACTAGTAACCTCTCAGTTACACCAAAAGCACAACTTTTATTTCAAACCAGCACTAATGAGATGACTGAAATCTGCTTTGCAGCTGGATTAGGCCCCTTATGTCAAAACAAAGTAAACTATTTAGTTAACAAAACAGTCAAATATTGTTAAGAATTATTCCATTAACTCTGATTAACACAAATTTGGAAGATGTTTAGTCAATCTATACCAATGTCTACACTCATAAAACACATGGATTTAAATGAATTTCTCAAGCTGCGAGGGGGATATTCATCTATTTTGTGTATTAATGATGCCAATAATTATCAATATTGTATTATTTACAACATTCCAAGTAAATTTCAGCATAAATATTCATTAAAAATTATTTACATGTACATTTATTGCAAATGTGATAGCTAGGGGGGGAAATTTTGGCATTTTTGCACCATGTGGAGTCCCCATTGGGGGCCTCAGTTTACCCAAACCCTCTGATTTCTATACAGATAGTAAATATTAACCAAAGTATAATCCCAATGCCAAAAATATAGGAATTGATTGATTTTCTGGCTGTAATCAATGTTTACCTATGTAATACATACCTACTCTATAGGACAAACACCACCAATTGTTTTCCCATAGACTTCCATACAAAGTTTAGCCCCTGTCACTGATTCATATATTCAATTTTGGGCAAATGACTTTCTTGCCGTGAAAGTTCGAGATCTTGCAAAATAAAACATGCCAGAAAAAATATACCGTGCCGTTGCACTTTTACTTTCAAATTCCATTTGTTTACAACTAGGTGCGTTCAGCACCAAATGAAAATCTCTAACCAAAGTGCACCCCTCCCTTCAAATTTTTACCTGTAACTCCTACATATCTCAAAGAAGCCTAAGTCTTGATATGAGATTTTTATCACCTTTATTTCACTTGTCAAATACATAACAAGTCTTTTCTCTTAATGACCAATCATGTGCCGTGTAGCATTTTCTTCTCCGCACAACTTTGGGTGTCCAAAATGTCTGCGCCCATGTATAAAGTTATGTAGGTGTTTTTCCTATAGAGATATAGAAAACACTTGTAAAAAGTGGTCAATTTAGTACATTTAGAACACATATCCATCGGTTATCTCACCTCATGAATATAGGGACTGACAGTCCTAGCTGAAGTACACCACTGGCTGTTACATTTCACACCCCAGTCAATCAGACCTATACATGTGAAATAGAAAAAATGTCTATAAATTGAAGCATTTTTCCACTTTTCTTTCAAAATTTTGAAATAAAATGATTAATCTAGCACATGTTTTGCTTGTTTTTCTTATTATCTCTCATAATCTCTTAAGACAGATCATGTTAATCAATAAGGGTATCAGGTACCCGGTATAAATGAAAAATGAAAAAAATCAGCAGGTTTTTGTAAGAAAATGCTCAGTTATGGAAAGAGGAAAAGCTAATGTAGATTAAATAATCAATGAAAAGAAAGAGAATTGTGTTTGATTTAAAAGAACATTAGATTTAAAAAAAAAAGTATATCAGGAATGGGTTGCTGGCATCAGAGAATCAAATACACCCCCACTGAAAATTTTGTAATTCTGAAGGGGGTGACCTACATTTTAGCCATTATTATAGGAAATTTCATGTAATAAATGTTAAATATGTATATTCTCATGAAAGGCCAATATATTTATTTGCATATCATTTCTAATTATTGACATAATTATTAAATTGATTAAATGCCAAGGGCAGATAAATCATGTTGTCTGTCTGAATACAGGGCTCAATTGTAAGCAAAATGCTTAAATAACTGCAGTTCTGAGGAAGTTTATATTCTAATAATCTTTAAAAAGTTCTAAATAACTTAAATATCAAGAGATTAACTAGATTTGCTAAGAAAACCATACCTGGGAACTCTTAATGAATGCAAAGTGTTCATCCTGGGAGTGTCCATATGTTGTTCATTGTAAGAGGGGAGGGTTCATTAAACTTCTCCTTCTTGATGATGCATAGCTGAAATGCATTTTATTTTATTAAAACATACTGATACATGCATGTAGTAATTTATATTATAATTAATTATTATTTACACCATCTTTTGAATTTTTTATAAGCATTTGTTATGTAATAGCTTAAAAAATAATAATGTTTTAATAGGATTTACTCAGATAATAATAAAAAAAATACTCAAGAAATTTAAAAAAAATTACTGCAGATAAGAATTACTCTTGTTATTCAAATATACTACATTAAAATTCTTTTCCTTCATTTTTTAATATCATTAGAGCACAAATATACCCCCCCCCCTTTTTCTACAGCATATCAAGATGGGATCTGACAAGGGGGAGGGATATTTAGAAACACATTTCACCATTTTTTTCACTTATAATTTTGCACATTTCTTGCATTTTCAATGTATTTTCTTTTGCAATATATTGTACAGTAATTTTAATAAGATATCCTACTAGTAACCTCTCAGTTACACCAAAAGCACAACTTTTATTTCAAACCAGCACTAATGAGATGACTGAAATCTGCTTTGCAGCTGGATTAGGCCCCTTATGTCAAAACAAAGTAAACTATTTAGTTAACAAAACAGTCAAATATTGTTAAGAATTATTCCATTAACTCTGATTAACACAAATTTGGAAGATGTTTAGTCAATCTATACCAATGTCTACACTCATAAAACACATGGATTTAAATGAATTTCTCAAGCTGCGAGGGGGATATTCATCTATTTTGTGTATTAATGATGCCAATAATTATCAATATTGTATTATTTACAACATTCCAAGTAAATTTCAGCATAAATATTCATTAAAAATTATTTACATGTACATTTATTGCAAATGTGATAGCTAGGGGGGGAAATTTTGGCATTTTTGCACCATGTGGAGTCCCCATTGGGGGCCTCAGTTTACCCAAACCCTCTGATTTCTATACAGATAGTAAATATTAACCAAAGTATAATCCCAATGCCAAAAATATAGGAATTGATTGATTTTCTGGCTGTAATCAATGTTTACCTATGTAATACATACCTACTCTATAGGACAAACACCACCAATTGTTTTCCCATAGACTTCCATACAAAGTTTAGCCCCTGTCACTGATTCATATATTCAATTTTGGGCAAATGACTTTCTTGCCGTGAAAGTTCGAGATCTTGCAAAATAAAACATGCCAGAAAAAATATACCGTGCCGTTGCACTTTTACTTTCAAATTCCATTTGTTTACAACTAGGTGCGTTCAGCACCAAATGAAAATCTCTAACCAAAGTGCACCCCTCCCTTCAAATTTTTACCTGTAACTCCTACATATCTCAAAGAAGCCTAAGTCTTGATATGAGATTTTTATCACCTTTATTTCACTTGTCAAATACATAACAAGTCTTTTCTCTTAATGACCAATCATGTGCCGTGTAGCATTTTCTTCTCCGCACAACTTTGGGTGTCCAAAATGTCTGCGCCCATGTATAAAGTTATGTAGGTGTTTTTCCTATAGAGATATAGAAAACACTTGTAAAAAGTGGTCAATTTAGTACATTTAGAACACATATCCATCGGTTATCTCACCTCATGAATATAGGGACTGACAGTCCTAGCTGAAGTACACCACTGGCTGTTACATTTCACACCCCAGTCAATCAGACCTATACATGTGAAATAGAAAAAATGTCTATAAATTGAAGCATTTTTCCACTTTTCTTTCAAAATTTTGAAATAAAATGATTAATCTAGCACATGTTTTGCTTGTTTTTCTTATTATCTCTCATAATCTCTTAAGACAGATCATGTTAATCAATAAGGGTATCAGGTACCCGGTATAAATGAAAAATGAAAAAAATCAGCAGGTTTTTGTAAGAAAATGCTCAGTTATGGAAAGAGGAAAAGCTAATGTAGATTAAATAATCAATGAAAAGAAAGAGAATTGTGTTTGATTTAAAAGAACATTAGATTTAAAAAAAAAAGTATATCAGGAATGGGTTGCTGGCATCAGAGAATCAAATACACCCCCACTGAAAATTTTGTAATTCTGAAGGGGGTGACCTACATTTTAGCCATTATTATAGGAAATTTCATGTAATAAATGTTAAATATGTATATTCTCATGAAAGGCCAATATATTTATTTGCATATCATTTCTAATTATTGACATAATTATTAAATTGATTAAATGCCAAGGGCAGATAAATCATGTTGTCTGTCTGAATACAGGGCTCAATTGTAAGCAAAATGCTTAAATAACTGCAGTTCTGAGGAAGTTTATATTCTAATAATCTTTAAAAAGTTCTAAATAACTTAAATATCAAGAGATTAACTAGATTTGCTAAGAAAACCATACCTGGGAACTCTTAATGAATGCAAAGTGTTCATCCTGGGAGTGTCCATATGTTGTTCATTGTAAGAGGGGAGGGTTCATTAAACTTCTCCTTCTTGATGATGCATAGCTGAAATGCATTTTATTTTATTAAAACATACTGATACATGCATGTAGTAATTTATATTATAATTAATTATTATTTACACCATCTTTTGAATTTTTTATAAGCATTTGTTATGTAATAGCTTAAAAAATAATAATGTTTTAATAGGATTTACTCAGATAATAATAAAAAAAATACTCAAGAAATTTAAAAAAAATTACTGCAGATAAGAATTACTCTTGTTATTCAAATATACTACATTAAAATTCTTTTCCTTCATTTTTTAATATCATTAGAGCACAAATATACCCCCCCCCCCCTTTTTCTACAGCATATCAAGATGGGATCTGACAAGGGGGAGGGATATTTAGAAACACATTTCACCATTTTTTTCACTTATAATTTTGCACATTTCTTGCATTTTCAATGTATTTTCTTTTGCAATATATTGTACAGTAATTTTAATAAGATATCCTACTAGTAACCTCTCAGTTACACCAAAGCACAACTTTTATTTCAAACCAGCACTAATGAGATGACTGAAATCTGCTTTGCAGCTGGATTAGGCCCCTTATGTCAAAACAAAGTAAACTATTTAGTTAACAAAACAGTCAAATATTGTTAAGAATTATTCCATTAACTCTGATTAACACAAATTTGGAAGATGTTTAGTCAATCTATACCAATGTCTACACTCATAAAACACATGGATTTAAATGAATTTCTCAAGCTGCGAGGGGGATATTCATCTATTTTGTGTATTAATGATGCCAATAATTATCAATATTGTATTATTTACAACATTCCAAGTAAATTTCAGCATAAATATTCATTAAAAATTATTTACATGTACATTTATTGCAAATGTGATAGCTAGGGGGGGAAATTTTGGCATTTTTGCACCATGTGGAGTCCCCATTGGGGGCCTCAGTTTACCCAAACCCTCTGATTTCTATACAGATAGTAAATATTAACCAAAGTATAATCCCAATGCCAAAAATATAGGAATTGATTGATTTTCTGGCTGTAATCAATGTTTACCTATGTAATACATACCTACTCTATAGGACAAACACCACCAATTGTTTTCCCATAGACTTCCATACAAAGTTTAGCCCCTGTCACTGATTCATATATTCAATTTTGGGCAAATGACTTTCTTGCCGTGAAAGTTCGAGATCTTGCAAAATAAAACATGCCAGAAAAAATATACCGTGCCGTTGCACTTTTACTTTCAAATTCCATTTGTTTACAACTAGGTGCGTTCAGCACCAAATGAAAATCTCTAACCAAAGTGCACCCCTCCCTTCAAATTTTTACCTGTAACTCCTACATATCTCAAAGAAGCCTAAGTCTTGATATGAGATTTTTATCACCTTTATTTCACTTGTCAAATACATAACAAGTCTTTTCTCTTAATGACCAATCATGTGCCGTGTAGCATTTTCTTCTCCGCACAACTTTGGGTGTCCAAAATGTCTGCGCCCATGTATAAAGTTATGTAGGTGTTTTTCCTATAGAGATATAGAAAACACTTGTAAAAAGTGGTCAATTTAGTACATTTAGAACACATATCCATCGGTTATCTCACCTCATGAATATAGGGACTGACAGTCCTAGCTGAAGTACACCACTGGCTGTTACATTTCACACCCCAGTCAATCAGACCTATACATGTGAAATAGAAAAAATGTCTATAAATTGAAGCATTTTTCCACTTTTCTTTCAAAATTTTGAAATAAAATGATTAATCTAGCACATGTTTTGCTTGTTTTTCTTATTATCTCTCATAATCTCTTAAGACAGATCATGTTAATCAATAAGGGTATCAGGTACCCGGTATAAATGAAAAATGAAAAAAATCAGCAGGTTTTTGTAAGAAAATGCTCAGTTATGGAAAGAGGAAAAGCTAATGTAGATTAAATAATCAATGAAAAGAAAGAGAATTGTGTTTGATTTAAAAGAACATTAGATTTAAAAAAAAAAGTATATCAGGAATGGGTTGCTGGCATCAGAGAATCAAATACACCCCCACTGAAAATTTTGTAATTCTGAAGGGGGTGACCTACATTTTAGCCATTATTATAGGAAATTTCATGTAATAAATGTTAAATATGTATATTCTCATGAAAGGCCAATATATTTATTTGCATATCATTTCTAATTATTGACATAATTATTAAATTGATTAAATGCCAAGGGCAGATAAATCATGTTGTCTGTCTGAATACAGGGCTCAATTGTAAGCAAAATGCTTAAATAACTGCAGTTCTGAGGAAGTTTATATTCTAATAATCTTTAAAAAGTTCTAAATAACTTAAATATCAAGAGATTAACTAGATTTGCTAAGAAAACCATACCTGGGAACTCTTAATGAATGCAAAGTGTTCATCCTGGGAGTGTCCATATGTTGTTCATTGTAAGAGGGGAGGGTTCATTAAACTTCTCCTTCTTGATGATGCATAGCTGAAATGCATTTTATTTTATTAAAACATACTGATACATGCATGTAGTAATTTATATTATAATTAATTATTATTTACACCATCTTTTGAATTTTTTATAAGCATTTGTTATGTAATAGCTTAAAAAATAATAATGTTTTAATAGGATTTACTCAGATAATAATAAAAAAAATACTCAAGAAATTTAAAAAAAATTACTGCAGATAAGAATTACTCTTGTTATTCAAATATACTACATTAAAATTCTTTTCCTTCATTTTTTAATATCATTAGAGCACAAATATACCCCCCCCTTTTTCTACAGCATATCAAGATGGGATCTGACAAGGGGGAGGGATATTTAGAAACACATTTCACCATTTTTTTCACTTATAATTTTGCACATTTCTTGCATTTTCAATGTATTTTCTTTTGCAATATATTGTACAGTAATTTTAATAAGATATCCTACTAGTAACCTCTCAGTTACACCAAAAGCACAACTTTTATTTCAAACCAGCACTAATGAGATGACTGAAATCTGCTTTGCAGCTGGATTAGGCCCCTTATGTCAAAACAAAGTAAACTATTTAGTTAACAAAACAGTCAAATATTGTTAAGAATTATTCCATTAACTCTGATTAACACAAATTTGGAAGATGTTTAGTCAATCTATACCAATGTCTACACTCATAAAACACATGGATTTAAATGAATTTCTCAAGCTGCGAGGGGGATATTCATCTATTTTGTGTATTAATGATGCCAATAATTATCAATATTGTATTATTTACAACATTCCAAGTAAATTTCAGCATAAATATTCATTAAAAATTATTTACATGTACATTTATTGCAAATGTGATAGCTAGGGGGGGAAATTTTGGCATTTTTGCACCATGTGGAGTCCCCATTGGGGGCCTCAGTTTACCCAAACCCTCTGATTTCTATACAGATAGTAAATATTAACCAAAGTATAATCCCAATGCCAAAAATATAGGAATTGATTGATTTTCTGGCTGTAATCAATGTTTACCTATGTAATACATACCTACTCTATAGGACAAACACCACCAATTGTTTTCCCATAGACTTCCATACAAAGTTTAGCCCCTGTCACTGATTCATATATTCAATTTTGGGCAAATGACTTTCTTGCCGTGAAAGTTCGAGATCTTGCAAAATAAAACATGCCAGAAAAAATATACCGTGCCGTTGCACTTTTACTTTCAAATTCCATTTGTTTACAACTAGGTGCGTTCAGCACCAAATGAAAATCTCTAACCAAAGTGCACCCCTCCCTTCAAATTTTTACCTGTAACTCCTACATATCTCAAAGAAGCCTAAGTCTTGATATGAGATTTTTATCACCTTTATTTCACTTGTCAAATACATAACAAGTCTTTTCTCTTAATGACCAATCATGTGCCGTGTAGCATTTTCTTCTCCGCACAACTTTGGGTGTCCAAAATGTCTGCGCCCATGTATAAAGTTATGTAGGTGTTTTTCCTATAGAGATATAGAAAACACTTGTAAAAAGTGGTCAATTTAGTACATTTAGAACACATATCCATCGGTTATCTCACCTCATGAATATAGGGACTGACAGTCCTAGCTGAAGTACACCACTGGCTGTTACATTTCACACCCCAGTCAATCAGACCTATACATGTGAAATAGAAAAAATGTCTATAAATTGAAGCATTTTTCCACTTTTCTTTCAAAATTTTGAAATAAAATGATTAATCTAGCACATGTTTTGCTTGTTTTTCTTATTATCTCTCATAATCTCTTAAGACAGATCATGTTAATCAATAAGGGTATCAGGTACCCGGTATAAATGAAAAATGAAAAAAATCAGCAGGTTTTTGTAAGAAAATGCTCAGTTATGGAAAGAGGAAAAGCTAATGTAGATTAAATAATCAATGAAAAGAAAGAGAATTGTGTTTGATTTAAAAGAACATTAGATTTAAAAAAAAAAGTATATCAGGAATGGGTTGCTGGCATCAGAGAATCAAATACACCCCCACTGAAAATTTTGTAATTCTGAAGGGGGTGACCTACATTTTAGCCATTATTATAGGAAATTTCATGTAATAAATGTTAAATATGTATATTCTCATGAAAGGCCAATATATTTATTTGCATATCATTTCTAATTATTGACATAATTATTAAATTGATTAAATGCCAAGGGCAGATAAATCATGTTGTCTGTCTGAATACAGGGCTCAATTGTAAGCAAAATGCTTAAATAACTGCAGTTCTGAGGAAGTTTATATTCTAATAATCTTTAAAAAGTTCTAAATAACTTAAATATCAAGAGATTAACTAGATTTGCTAAGAAAACCATACCTGGGAACTCTTAATGAATGCAAAGTGTTCATCCTGGGAGTGTCCATATGTTGTTCATTGTAAGAGGGGAGGGTTCATTAAACTTCTCCTTCTTGATGATGCATAGCTGAAATGCATTTTATTTTATTAAAACATACTGATACATGCATGTAGTAATTTATATTATAATTAATTATTATTTACACCATCTTTTGAATTTTTTATAAGCATTTGTTATGTAATAGCTTAAAAAATAATAATGTTTTAATAGGATTTACTCAGATAATAATAAAAAAAATACTCAAGAAATTTAAAAAAAATTACTGCAGATAAGAATTACTCTTGTTATTCAAATATACTACATTAAAATTCTTTTCCTTCATTTTTTAATATCATTAGAGCACAAATATACCCCCCCCCTTTTTCTACAGCATATCAAGATGGGATCTGACAAGGGGGAGGGATATTTAGAAACACATTTCACCATTTTTTTCACTTATAATTTTGCACATTTCTTGCATTTTCAATGTATTTTCTTTTGCAATATATTGTACAGTAATTTTAATAAGATATCCTACTAGTAACCTCTCAGTTACACCAAAAGCACAACTTTTATTTCAAACCAGCACTAATGAGATGACTGAAATCTGCTTTGCAGCTGGATTAGGCCCCTTATGTCAAAACAAAGTAAACTATTTAGTTAACAAAACAGTCAAATATTGTTAAGAATTATTCCATTAACTCTGATTAACACAAATTTGGAAGATGTTTAGTCAATCTATACCAATGTCTACACTCATAAAACACATGGATTTAAATGAATTTCTCAAGCTGCGAGGGGGATATTCATCTATTTTGTGTATTAATGATGCCAATAATTATCAATATTGTATTATTTACAACATTCCAAGTAAATTTCAGCATAAATATTCATTAAAAATTATTTACATGTACATTTATTGCAAATGTGATAGCTAGGGGGGGAAATTTTGGCATTTTTGCACCATGTGGAGTCCCCATTGGGGGGCCTC